>NC_047528.1:39241703-39541703 GCF_012275295.1 Melopsittacus undulatus | reverse complement strand
ATGTAAAGTTTAATTGTAGACTTAACATTTCTAACTCTAACCAAGCATGAAAACATCAATAACTAAATTTTGGTATTATCATTTCTTTGAATAACTAGTTATTAAACTCCACTATGGAACTGTTATATTCATCAGGGTTTTCACTGAAATGTTGATCTTGGATTATTCTGTAAGTTTTGCTTTTAGAATTCTGGCATCTCTTCATGGCAGTCTCATCAGCAGTTCTAGTTCAACATGTCTGGAGGAGAGGTCTTATTCTTTCCTTCCAGATCTCCCTTCTGCCTATTTTAGCCATCAGAATGTTTCAGGACCAGAAACTGAACGTTGTTTTTGTTCTTGATCTCCTTCTTGATACTTATATTTGTTTTATATATTCTCTTTTTTGCATATTAGGTCTGAAACAAAACCACTTTTATGCAGCCCCATCTGAATTAATTTGTTAAAAGTTCACATAATCTTTCTTCATGTTTATTTTCCCTATAAACACTCTCAATCTTACACCACTACTGAATGTAAATCTCTTCAGTTAAGACTAAACAGGGCGTCAGTGAACCTGTACTATTCTTAATATGGGGAGACAACCACCAAGGATGACAATGACAGTACTCTTTGAGGTTTTTTGTTTGTTTGGGGATTTTTTGGGTTTTTTTGGTTGTTTTTCGGGGGGGGGATTCAGTTACTTTTTGGCTGGTTGGTTGTGTTTTGGGGGGAGTGTTTTGATTTGTTTGTTTTTTTTTTTTATCTGTTTCACTATTCTTTTATCTAATTTCGGAGTTGCATTTTCCCTTGGGGTAGAACCTGTCTTCCTCCCTCATGTTTGTGTTATGTGTGTACTTAAGTGATATAAGTGAATTCATCTGTCATAAATTACCTTAAGATGGATATACAAATCTAGACTGGTTATGCTCTTTACTCAATGGAAAGCAATAGGCACCTTATGAGTGTGGTTTCTAGGAAACATCAGATGAACTGCCTTCTGAAAACGCAATTTCTCTCCACTACCTATAAAAGTAGACAATAGTAGCTAGGTTAGGCCTTGATGTTGTATTTCAGACAGATATATTTCAGGTATGCTATATCCCAAACATAACATTACAAAAGCTTTCACTCTCTTCCTTCTCTTTGAATTCTATACACTTAAACTATTTCTGAAATCTTAGAGATATCTGTTATATAAAATTCTCTTTAATATGCAATCTTTCTTCTAAAAATATTTAAAATTGTATTTAATAATTTGTAATTATTTTCATGAAAACCAAATATATACAGAAGTGTTGCCGTAATAACTAATTTGTTACTCAGTCATGTGGAATTAAATGTACTTCAAATAGTGCTGATTTCTGTTTCATTTTCTGTGTTTTATTTAGTGCTGGATCTTTTTCAAGTTACAATGTCATAAAAGGATAACAAGAAAAGTCTTGACTTTGCAGTCTTTGATGAAAGAGCATTTCTGGATGAAGGTACCCATAACACACTGCCAAATCATGGCACAAAAAAGCAATAGAGCTGTCATGAACTTCAAAAATTATATTGTCTCTGCTAGAATAACTGAGAAGAGATCATATTCACTTTTCCCTTGAGTTTTGCAGGTCATTTTGGATTTATAGCATAGCTTTTTATTACAGTTTGTAAAACTTTTAGGGAATGTAGTCGTCTTTATCAATTATTCTTGTACTTGGTCAAATAGTCCTGCACCATGATACCACAAAATGCGCCAAAGTTAATTAAATAATTTTGCTTAATTGCATATCATACTCTTTCATGTACTTGACACACATTCTAAGAGACAGGACAGAGACAGGACTCAAAGTCAAGTTAAGATGCACACTTAGAAAGCACAAAGCACCTGGGTCTGTGAAAGACACTACTAACAGGTGACTTCTTGTAGTCTTATTTGACCCATATCTGGCCATAGCAAGATTCTGATATGAACCCTTCACTCATTTGGTGAAACTATTGGAAAGTGAACTCTTCTGCTCTGGCTAACTGAGACTTTATCCTAGCTTATACAAAAATCAAAATTTCTACAAGATGTCTGACCTCCCTAACTAAAAATAATTCAAACTTGAAGTTTGAATTGGGAATGTTTCAGGACATGATGAAGGGTCAAAACAGGAAGTGTCTTTATAGCTATCCTACTAGTAGTCATAAATTAAGGATTATACTGATTGGTAATTTACTGTTGTCATTAATGTCCTAACAGAGATGAGAGTATCTGAAGGCAGATACAACTTTATATAAACACTCTCAAATGGTTTGCAATGGCATATCAATACTACCACCTTTTTCGCTGGTAGCAAATTTCTTTGAATTTCTTTCCACTCTTGTTTTTGAATGTTAAGTTAAAATGTTAAATATTTTTACAAGAATTAGATCAATACTTTTTTGTTATAATGATTATTGTTAGTTCTAGCAGCATTGAATGTATTGGTAAAGACTGCTTTAGACTTAAAGCTTCAGTAGAAGCTCCTATGTAGAGCTTCCCAGCAAAGTATTCTGGATACCTCAGTTTGTAATCTTGCACTATTTGTATGACTGCATACAGCCAAAAAGGGGTGAGAGGAGTGTCTGCCTTTAGTAAGACCCTGTGGGCTAATTGTAGAGTAAAGCATATTAAATAACCAGCAGGAAAATAAAAAAGGAAGATATTCTGTCAGCCAGGACAACAGCCAAGGGACACTTTAATCAGCAACTGGCAGCCTCTTTTCCCCAACCAAAGACTTCATAAAATAAGAAAGGTCTTGGAGGCCTGCCAAGGAAAGGGAGCTCTGAGGTTAGTAGAAGCATGACAGTTTTCATTTTTCTCAAAAGAAAACCACCCCTATAGATTCGCAAGATTTCTTTCCTATATTATGCAGCATTTAATTTATTGTTATAATGGCTGTTGTTATTATTGTCATTAATAATAGTTATTACTAATAACAATTTTGTTACCAAAATTAGTAGAGTCACACCTGAAATGTTTGATTTACAAAACTTGAGAGAAGTGAAAACAGGAATGATTCCCAAGAAAAGAGATTCTTCCTGGTATCTATAGAAAACATTACTATTTTTTTTTTCATAACATCAGGCTACTTTATGTTGCTAGAGACCTCTGGAAGCCTCAAAGCAAGATAAAATCTAATTTAGGATCTTTCTCCCCTATATGCCATCCTTATTTTTGCTCTCTTTTTAAATGAAACTCCCATAGTCCCCTTCACCTGACAGAATAATTTTACTTACCTGTTCTACTTGTGCCTTGGCTGTACACTTTATTATATATTAGTTAATATTTTGATAATAGTGAATGTACTTATGCCTTTGTATGACAGGCATCTGGTTAACATTGGACCTAGCCTTTGTGCAGCCCCTCTTCACAGCACTCTTAATGACTGCAAACATGGGCTCCAGTCTGCTTTAAACTCAGAAATTTTTCAACCAGGGGAATCCTGACAGACTAAGAGAAGGTGCTCTCTAACGTTCTATACCTATGTTTAGGCTAGAGGTGAATTGCTAACCTTATATTTCCTTTCCACCAGTGGTGCAGAGCCAGCTGCTTGGTAAATGGCAAATGTTCTCTGATATCCCTATGCAAGTCAGCTAAATATGGACATCGTCTGACTTCATGTAATTGCATCTAAAAGAAGTAAAAGTAGTCCCAGTGGTAATCAATTAGTAGAGACACTGCAGGTGAGATGATCTAAAGTGCATGATAAATGCAATTTATCACTAAGCTCTTTAATTTATCACATAGCTATCACCATCACTTACAGAATGTGTATGTGATATCTCAGTATAACCTTACTTTTAATACTAGGGACACAGTTAATTCTATTGTACTCTGATATTTTGACTACATTGTAGTAGAGAAATCAGATGTATTTAATACCTCACTTCTGTTTCCATCCTTCCAAGATTTTAACAAGCATTTTGCCCAAGACACCAAGTCATTTGATTCTTACTAAAATCCTCATCCATGTTCACGACATGTTATAAACTACTGCATACAAAGGACTTTATATTTTCCCCAATTCGGGCAACATTTGGAGTGTACACCTTTCTGTAAGTATCCCTATCATCTCTCAATCTGATACGTATGTGTATTTTACAGAGTGCTGTAATATCAGCCAAGCCACATTTACTTTTCATGCAAAATCTCCAAACCTGTAAAACACAACCTTACCTCTATATACCATACATACTTTTTTAACATGTGAAATCTTGTAGCTTTTATTACTTAAAAAATCTGAACTTTATTTGGAAGCAATATAGTTTTGTATTTAACAGGAATGACCTGCCAAATCAAGAGCAGATGATCACATGCTACAAAAAAACTTCAAAAGGGAAACTAAATTTTCTGCCCATTTGCTATGAGACGTCATATCTAATTTACATGTTGTTTTTATAGTAGTAGAATAATATGAAATAAATTAATAGATTAAACACCACTCTATTCCAGAGTAATCAATCAAAAAATGACAGCTGATTGATTTCTATTTTTACATGAGAATTTACTTGTTTAACTAATTTTAGTATTCTTCAAAAGGTGATTGGAAAGTTATGTTTTAAAAAAGGTAATGTAACTTTTAACAGAATACAGAAACGTGACTGATTTTCGCTGCTAGTGTCTTTTCCCTTCTTTCTAGATGAATTTCAAATTCACAGCCAGCAAATATGCCAATACAATCAGAGGACTTGTCAAGAAGTTTTAGCTTTAAAAGTTTGCATTTTCCTGTTGACTACAGCTTCTTAACTTCAGTTGACATATTTCTTTTGAATGAAGTAGCGAATGTCTGTTACAACACAAAATAAAAATAGGTGAAAATCTCCCTTGGGTCCTATGATTGTAGAATTCAGGTACTATAACTAGCGAGAAACAGATGGCTCCACAGCACAGAAGCATTTTAAAATAAACATTAATACAAGTTGGAATAAAATTCTTATTAGAAATGCAGTTTTAATCATGGTAACTGTTGTTGACATTGGTACTTAAAACTGCTTCATAGATCTTAACATTAAGAAAAAAAATTATAATTAATGAGAGACGTGATGAATGCATGACATTAACTGTATTACTTACAGTAAATAGTCATCTCCTGAAAAAAAAATTCGTATTATTTTGATTTCATGAAACATCATCTATAAATATTTTTAATTGCTTTCATGATGTTTTCAGTCTGCTTGTTACTAATGTCTAGTCATTTTCTTCTAAATTATGTTTGCTGATTTATATGTCATACTAACCTCAAGAACCTTCTGTAAGGAAAGCTGTGATTCTTTGGCTATGTAATCATAGGTGTTTAATTGACCATTAAAACAGGCAGCCACTTCTTTATAGTCAACTTGACTAGACACAGAAAACTGATTTTGGCTTTTATTAGTATAATCTAATAACTATACTGCAGTACTAGAGTGAAGCACTGTAAGGGTTGTCATTGGAGCACCACTTAGAAAGTCAGCTTTGAAATAATCTTTAGTCTGCTGTTTTTTGTTTCCTCTGGTTGAGCAGCTTGGTCATGAATTCACAAACAGTACATGAAGTGTATTAAATAAACCCCTTATCACAGGCTATGAAACAGATTACATTTCAGAGAATGTATTTGTCCTTAGATTTCTTTTTTTCTTGATTCCATGAGGAGTATAGAAATATCATCTAAACTGTTTGTATCCTTGAGATATTTGAGTTCCAGTTTAGACATATCCAATAGAACCTTGACAGTTTTTTTTTAAAAAAAAGCCCAGATTCACCCTTTTAATAAATATATAAATTTGTTTAATAAGTACATGTAAAACTCACCAGTTTGAAGTTCAGAGCTAGACAATAAGTAGGTAATTCCATCTTCCCAGTGGGATACATCAGTGTATTTGTATGCTTCATTTACCTCCACTAAACTCCTGCTACACTTTACATTCCAATCCTAACCATCTTACTACTCTATGGCTTTGGAATTGCAAGGTAGCCAGTAGGGAGGGTAACACTGAGCTGGTTTTGGTTTTGAAACACCAGAGAACCTGGAAGCCAATGTACCAAACTGTTTGGAATATTTATTTTCCCAGGAAATTCCTTTACTTCTGCTGACAAGAGTCCTATTCTTCTGAATAAATGCCAATGTCTACACTACAGATGTCCAAATCTCAGCTAATCATGTTAGATACTTTTATATTTAAAAGACACCTTTAGGGCATGGTTCATCTTATCCTAGAAAAGACATATACATTCAGTCAGATTAATTAGACTCTTGAAGTATTTACTGTTCTCCATCAACTAGAAAATGACCATGTAATGAGTAGCTGAAATATAAAAGTCTGTGCTGTAGGTGTCTATATCTAGATGAAATAAATTTGTTTCCAATTATGTCTTTCAGCTGCTTATCATAGTGCCATGTGAGATGTCTTGTATTTGCTGAAACACCACATGGTGCCGTTAGATACAAAACAGGAAGATCTGAAAAATGGCATTAGGCAATCTGTGTTTGAGCAACTGAATCCCTCCCTAAACTCTAGAATCATATACTCATATCTCTAGATGGATTTAGTCTATGTGTAAAAGGAAACTGGGTTTTACACAACCATTAACAAACAATTCTGGAACAATTTTGAATGCCAGGAAAATTCAAGCATACAAACTCTATAACCTGGCAAATGTCATAACTTTTACAAACTGAAAGTTAAGAACTTTCTGGTGTTACCTTTTACTCTACATGAAAAGACATTTTGTATATATCAACTAAAGTCAGTTTCAGGTTTCAACATAAACTACCATATGTAACAAGACTACTTACAAGTTTTTCTCAAATTTCACATTGTAAAATCTTTTAAGGTCACCTTTTTCCCTGTAACTTAAGACTTATGCAATGGATTTTCACCTTAGATCCCAGAAAATGTATAGGCAATTTACTTCACATGACCCCTTAGGCCTTTCACTGTGATACATATAACTTAGATATCTCCCTGAGAAGCCAACAGTGGAGGTAGTGGCAGTACCATTCTTTACAGTAAAACATTGCTACTGGGAGGTAAAAATGTGTGTTTTGATCCCTTCTTGCTTTGTAGAAGATTATTGCCACAAAACTGACAACCAAGCTGAATGAATTGTCCACACAAACAGGCATTCATCACGGGGCTGAATAGAGGGAAGTGAGGAAGTTGTCTGACATTAATATGATGACAAAGGCACTCAGACATGACTGTGAGACTCTGTATTAGAAGAACAGGTTTTGTTTCTGACCTGAAACAGTCACTATAAATTTCATTATATTCAAGCAAAGTAGAAAACCTTTGTCTTTCACTTATGGTGAACAAATATCAATGCAAAAATTGTAGCCAGCAAGGAAAAAGAAGCTATTTTAATTAAATCCAGAAAGAACAATAGAAGAGTGAGAGAAGTAAATAGATGTTATGAGGGGTTTTATTGTCAACAGGAGGTACAAAAACCAATAGTTTGGGGGGAGGCAGCTGTTTTTTGGGACAGAGACCTTGTATGCTCTAAAGTTTTAGCAGAGGCTTAGTCCCACAAGGTAATGTTTGTAGGAGGAAATTAAGAACTGTTCACACTGTCCCACATGACATCCTTGTCTCTAAACTGGAGAGACATCAATTTCATAGGTGGACCACTGGGTGGATAAAGAACTGGCTGGCTGGCTGCACGCAAAGAGTTGTGGTCAACGATTCAATGTCCGGCTGGAGACCAGTAATGAGTGGTGTCCCTCAGGGTTCGGAGTTGGGACCGGTACTTTAGCATCTTTGTCGGTGACATGAACAATGGAACTGTGTGTGCCCTCAGCAAGTTTGCTGATGACACCAAGCTGTGTGGTTCGGTTGATATGCTGGGGGGAAGGAATGCCATCCAGAGGGACCTTGACACACTTGTGAGGTGGGCTGATGCCAACCTCATGAAGTTTAACCATGACAAGTGCAAGGTCCTACACCTGGGTTGGAGCAATCCCAGGCACAGCTACAGGTTGGGCAAAAAGGAAATTCATGGTAGTCCTGTGGAGAAGGCCTTGGGGGTGTTAGTCAACGAGAAAATGAACATGAGCCAGCTTCAGTGTGCACTCACAGCCCAGAAAGCCAACCGTATCCTGGGCTGCATCAAGAGGAGTGTGACCAGCAGGTCAAAGGAGGTGATCCTGCCCCTCTACTCTGCTCTCATGAGAACTCACTTGGAGTATTGTGTGCAGTTCTGGTGTCCTCAACATAGAAAGGACATGGTACTGTTAGAACAAGTCCAGAGGAGGGCCACGAGGATGATCAGGGGACTGGAGCACCTCCCATATGAAGACAGGCTGAGAAAGTTGGAGCTCTTCAGCCTGGAGAAGAGAAGGCTGTGTGGAGACCTCATAGCAGCCTTCCAGTATCTGAAGGTGGGCCTACAGGGATGCTGGGAAGGTACTCTTCATTAGGGACTGTAGTGATAGGACAAGGGGTAACGGGTTAAAACTTAAACAGGGGATATTTAGATTGTATGTAAGGAAGATATTCTTTACTGTGAGGGTGGTGAGGCAGTGGAATGTGTTGCTCCACCCCTGGCAGTGTTCAAGGCCACGTTGGACAGAGCCTTGGGTGACATGGTTTAGTGTGAGGTTTCCCTGCCTATGGTAGGGTGGAACGAGCTGAAAAGGTAGGTATAATTTCAATTTAGGATAAGTCAGTTTGATATCTTTTATATAAAATTCACCTGTTGCCTATTTACTGAAGTACTAGAATTAACTGCTTCTTTCACTACCTAGGAGAGGTATGCATTTGTGTATGTTTACCAATAATTATATATGTTGAATGAACAACAAATCTTACCCTTTGACATATTTTTTCTGTTCTTTGGAAACAATAAAAAATAAAGAAACCACGAGGTAACTTTTTTTCATCTCTATACTTATTCTTAGTCCTTAAACTGTTTATAATGGCCAAAGTTTGGAAAAGGACATTCGGGTACATGGAAATATCTTTTGATCCACTATACAGATTACATTCTTATGAGATAATGATAAATTCTGAAACTCCAACAATATTGTCATGTAGTTTACAATGCTGGGGTGAATTATTTCAGCTCATATTTTTATGGAAAAAAAAACATCAAATATTGCATGATGCCATTCAGTACAAAAGATCTTGAAACAATAAAAGCAATAATTTTGGTGCAGATCACTTGATTTTTATCACAGGTAAGGCACATAACCAAGCTCTCTTCTCTCTCTCTTGGTTATAAAGAATTCCTTCACAAAAGTTATACTATCAAATATCTACTATCAAGTTTTATGGAAGTACACTATATGCAGAAATATTTTGAAAGTACATGAAAGATGAAATCCTCAGCTGGTATAACTTTGTCTTTTTCCTTGTAATAGCAGTTATTTTATAGAAAAATTTATGGGTTTACAAATTTACATGTTTGCCTGTATAGCTTTGTTGTGTTAGTGCATTTATGCTAGTTCTATGTTCTTGAAAATTAATTCTCACTTCCAGCAAAATTTTCAACTTAATTCTGTTTTAAATGGTGAATAAAACATTTTGTGTCATTAGATGAAGAAAGGAAACAGCATTCGTGCTGTAAGCTTTTCCACACAGCTTAAAAATTCAGTACTGGTTAACTGTTCGCATTAACAGATTTGTCACTAATAGCTTCTGTAAGTTTATAGTAGGTGTACTTAGAATATGTAAGATAGGTTATGTGACACTTCTGATGTTTCATATTGAACATGAAATGAAGTGAAGCAACAAACCTAAGCATGACAGTTAGATGAAAATATTTTCTGGCAATTTATTTCTTTGAGCTATGAGAATAAGGTTACAATTTTCATGAAATATTGAAGGCTCTTTAAGTCATTTTTGGCCAATGGAGAGTTAAAAATGAGCAAGTTTTCTGCACTTTTTTAAAATTCTGTATACATCACATGGTGACAGATATGCTTATATTCTGCAGAAATGTGCTTCTGAATGACAGGAGCCTTGAAATGTTGTTTATGTGTTTAGCTCTGAATATCAAGGACATGATTTACTAGAAGCCATCATGTTAACACCATTAATAGCATTTTCACTAACATTTGTAATCCTATACTGAATACGACCATTTAATTCTAAAACAGGCTGTACAGTGTTTCCACATTTGAGTCACTATTTTTTAATATACTAACAAAAGTTAAAAGTTTCCTAATAGAGCATTCAGCCCCAAGTAAAGAAATACATTAATTGATGAGAGCTCTGCATCATAAATAAGAAGGCATATACTTTTTTGTTGTTGTTTTTGTCATTGCCAGAAATTCTGCTTGCATTTTCTATTATTAAAATGAATGTCAACACAGAGGAAAGTATGTTCTGGCTGTCACAGGGTGTATGCTTAGACTACATCTGAACATTGTTTTTCAGGGAGAAGTGTTCAATGATTTGATCACCTGTCAGATGTGTCTCTGTGAAATGTCTTGCAGAGCCATCAGTTCTCTTTCTCTTACCATCTGTGAAGCAAAGAACAAAGCCCCCATCACTATAAACTATGCTGGCATAGAAAAAAATCACAGGCGTTCATTTGGGGCTTTTGCTGTCCAGGTGGAATTCTTATTCCTTCCACAGAAACATACAAAATCAGTATCACAATTTTTTTTTTTTTTTTACTGCTTGTTTGCAAGCAAATATCTAATAGTATATTTCTCTAATATGTCATATATATCTCTGTGTTTTGGGTTTGTTTTTTTTTTATTTTCAGAGTTTCTAGAATTCTTTGCACAGGCATATCACTACAATAACATACAATGTGAGTTTCTGTAAAATAAAGTTTCACATTAAACCACTAAAGTTGGAACATACAAGCAGTTCTTACATTAATGATTATCAACTGAGTTTATTGAATTGTTCTTTTAGCAGAATAGGCTTTTGAATTTTGGAACAATGACATTGATTTATGCTCATTCAAGACATAATTGGCTACTGATACTCATCTTGATGCTCCATGCATCTCTATCATATCACAGCTTGTTCTTCTTCTGGTCAGAAGAAAGTATTTCCACTCTAACCTCTTATAGCTTACGAAGAATTTTCATGTTCTCTGTAGCAGAGAAAAGAAGCATATAAATGTATTTCGCCAACACAGTTAAAATTCTACAAAGTTGTGAAATTATGTACTTCTTCTGATATGACTAAAGGATATCTTGTTGCTTTGTGAACATTAAATAATGATAATTTATGGTTTTAATATATAATTGTGCTTACTATCACATTCATCTGTATGTTAAATTATCTGCAATAATCTGAAAGTGATGGGCAACAAAGCTGTGCAATCAAAATTTATTCAAGTTTTTTCACATTTAGACAAATACCTAACAAATGAGTCATCCCCCAACTACAGACTCACTCTGTCTGACTTCTATTAGTATTTCAATTTTTTTTTTCAAAATAGAATATTATTTCCTTTGGAACACCATTAATTTACTCAGTCTACTTTCAAGAAGGTAATCCAAATTTCAATTTTTGCTCCAAATCTGGAACAAAAATTATATAAATCCTGCCCAGAAAATTATCTAATTCAGTGGGTAAAGGATAACAAACTCTTCTTGCTGAAAGTAACTGAATTAATAACTGTATTCTGAAGACTTTAATTCATCTCTTGATTATCAAGGGCTTACACAACAGGCAGTGGCTCTTTTCAGAATCTTGACCAGTCTGTACAAGGTAGGTTGATGTTGTCAAACATAACAAGAAGGAGAGGTGGGAAGATTGAAGTGTTTGGTTTATTCTTTTGCTTTAGTAGAGGAAATGCAACTGTCTGGGGGATTTCAGTAGCTCCAGGATCAGACAGCAAGTGAAAGAGAGTGTTCATAGAGCAGTAGTTAGGTGCCTTATTGCCTTTGTGGCATCAGCCATAAACATGTAGATTTTTAAGTCACACCAGCTGTATTTCAAAATTAGGACTACGAATTTCTCAGTTTTTAAACAAGGGGTGTTACATCAAAGACCAAGCCACATGCCTGCATTTCTGAATGCAAAAAACCTTCATGATTTTCAAACGTAAAATCATCAGTCAAATAGGATCCTCTTTATTTAAATAGACTTATTAGAAATTTAAAATAGATGAAGATGGTTTCAGCGAAATGAATAAATAATTAAGGCAAATCTGTATACTTGTCAGAAACTCCATATTAAGTATTAAGAGACAGTAGACAGCCTTATGACAGATCTTTCTTTTTGTTACAGCTAAAGGTAAAGTTTTTTGTTGTTTGTTTTTTTTTATGCTTGATATTCTTTTCAAGTTTACCTGATGAAATAACAAAATAAAAAATGTTGCCAGGTATTTTACACTGGTAATAATCATAACCTTTAATCACAGATAAAAATAATGATACAATACTGTTTATTTAAAAAAATGTGGGTTTGGTACAAGAGGCAAGATACAATCCTTCAAGCAATTTAAAAAATTGATCTGACTATGAAATACAATAACAGATTGCACTTTGCAAACTGGTCACTAGCAGTGCATTGTCAGCAGACCTGGACAATAATCCCCAAGTGTTTTAGGGCTGCTGCTGTTAATAACAGAGCTTGTTAGTTAAAAGCTGGCAGACTTGAGTATTTAAGAGGATTACTGCTATAAACCTTTTTTTTTTTTTTTCCAGTGTTCAAAGCCTTATTCATTACAGGCTTTTGCCACAAAAGCAGCTACAACATGTGATTCTGCTCTGATAAATGGCTAGGACCTTGACCTGGCAAATGTTTGCAGTGGGTTCTTTGAAAAGTACCTAGGGGAATCAGGTAATCATCTTCCGTATGTGAAGTCCATATTCTCTGTAGGGAGTCAACACACTTCTCAGCCATCCTCAAGCAATGATGAAATTGTATGGATTGAGATTCTATGGGTTAGTGATCTTGGCAAGAGGCATGCTTCAAACACTGTGTTTGTTACACTAATATATCTCATTCTTCATTAGGCATACATTTTATACATAGCAGAAGTATTCCTTAGAATCTGGCCTTGACAGAATAAGACCATGAAAGCTGACAAAGACAATCAAGGGGCTAGAGAGTCTGCCCTATGAGGAAAGATTGAGTAAGTTAAGTCTTTTCTTCACAGGGAAGAGAAGGTTCAGGGTTTTCCCTGAGCCATCTTTACTCAAGGATGAAGAAAAGCATTTTTCTCAGCCTTTCCTTATAGAGGTTACCCTGACTTTTGATCATCTTTTTGGCCTTTCTCTGGACCCTCTCCAGTCTGTCCACATCTTTTTTGTACAGTGAGAACCAAGACTGAGCACAGTATTCCAGCAGCAGCCTGACAAGCACTTACTAGAGAGAAATAATGGCTTCTTTACGTTTGCTGGTGATGCCCTTGTCGGTGTAACTCAGAATCCTGTTTTTCTTTGCTGCAGCTACAAATTGTTCACGCACAAGGAGCTGCTGGTCCACAAGGACCCCCAGGTCCCTTTCCACAGAGCTGCTCCTCAGCCAAGTAGATCCCAGCCTGTGCTGCACCCTTGGATTGTGTTTACCCAAGTGCAAGACCTTATACTTGTCCTTGCTGAACTTCATAAGGTTCTTTTTAACCTACTCTTCCAGCCTATCCAGGTCACAATGTAAGGTGGCTCTCACTTTGCATCTGTTCTCTTCCTCACTGAATTTAGTATCATTGGCAAACTTCATTAGGTTACATTTGATCCTATCATTCAGATTACTGATGAATACATTAAACAATTTTGGGCCCAATAACAGTCCCTGGGGGACCCCACTTGTGATAGATCACCACCCTCTGGGTGCAGCTAGTCAGCCAGTTCCCTACACACCACATGGACCACTTGTCTAGAGAGTAACATATCAGTTTCTGTAGAGGGAGCCTGTGGGAAACCAGATCAAAAGCCTTGGAGAAATCCAGGTAGACAATGAATTGCTTGTGCCACATTAAGCAAGCAGGTTACTTTGTAGAAGGACATAAGGTTTTGTCAAGCATGATTTGCCCCTGGTGACTCCATGTTAGCTTTAATAAATACTGAATGCTTCATGAATTTGCATATAACTTAAAAATATATACACAGACATTCACATAAGCATGCGCAGCTATCATTTGACAATAAGATAAAATGACACCATATTTAGCTTTTTAGTCAACTATTTCCCAGAAAGATATTCTAGTGGCTGCTGAGGTGCAGTGGAAATAATACTCAGAGAAAACTTCTCTTACTTTCTTTTTCATGTTGGTATTACATGCTGCTATTCAGTAATGAGTATTATACATAAGCTGTGCTAAGCTATGCTATGCTAAATTACGCTATGTGTTATGGTATGATATGGTATATGTATCACCTGAAGTAACACTGAAGTTGCAATCCTGGCAGCATTTCTAAAGGCTTGTCTTCCAGCTTTACGGGTGTTTTCTGACAAAATAATCATAAGAATTTATAACTGGCCTGTGTATGACCATCTAAATGCTACAAGAAATGAAAGATATATTCCATAAATATTCCACATAGAATCATAGAATCATAGAATAGTTAGGGTTGGAAAGGACCTTAAGATCGTCTAGTTCCAACACCCCTGCCATGGGCAGGGACAACCTCACACTAAACTATATCACCCAAGGCTACATCCAACCTGGTCTTGAACACTGCCAGGGATGGAGCATTCACAACCTTCCTGGGCAACTCATTCCAGTGCCTCATCGCCCTAACAGGAAAGAATTTCTTCCTTATATCCAATCTAAACCTCTGCTGTTTAAGTTTCAATCCGTTACCCCTTGTCCTGTCACTACAGTACCTAATGAATAGTACCTCACCAACAACCCCGTAGGCCCCTTTAGGTACTGGAAGGCTGCTATGAGGTCTCCACACAGCCTACTCTTCTCCAGGCTGAACAGCCCCAACTTTCTCAGCCTGTCTTCATACGGGAGGTACTCTAGTCCCCTGATCATCCTTGTGGCCCTCCTCTGGACTTGTTCCAACAGTTCCATGTCCTTTTTATGTTGAGGGCACCAGAATTGCACACATTATTCCAAGTGAAGTCTCACAAGGGCAGAGTAGAGGGGCAGGATCACCTTCTTTGACCTGCTGGTCGTGCTCCTTTTGATGCAGCCCAGAATGTGGTTGGCTTTCTGGGCTGTAAGCACACACTGAAGCCAGCTCATGTTCATTTTCTCATTGACCAACACCCCCAAGTCCTTCTGTGCAGGATTGCACTGAATTTCCTTGTTGCCCAGCATGTAGCTGTGCCTGGGATTGCTCCAACCCAGGTGTAGGACCTTGCACTTGTCATGGTTAAACTTCATGAGGTTGGCATCAGCCCACCTCACAAGTGTGTCAAGGTCCCTCTGGATGGCATTCCTTCCCTCCAGCCTATCAACCGAACCACATAGCTTGGTGTCATCGGCAAACTTGCTGAGGGCACACACAGTTCCATTGTCCATGTCAGCGACAAAGATATTAAACAAGACTGGTCCCAACACTGATCCCTGAGGGACACCACTCATAAGGGACACCACATCATTTAACATATTTTCCTGTTTAAAAAAAAAAATAATAGAAATGCCTAATTATATGTAGTCACAACAGATACAGAACAAATTGAGTATTTATTGAATATTGATTGGATTTAATCTTGATATTAGTTCTTGAAAGACCAGTACAATGAGACTTTTGTGCCAACATTATATAGAAAATATGGAAGAAGACAACGAAAGAATGTTTGAAGAGACACAATAACATTTCTCTTATAAATGATAAATGGAATGGACTCTTTAAATATTCAAATATTATAAACTTATATTACATGTTTTATATGCATAGAAATAGACAAACATACATGTATATACTTTATATGTAGTTTTTATATATGCACACACTTTAATGTGTGTGCCTTATACAAGTATCTATTAATTATTTCCTTTAAGTTTTTTCTGAATGTGACCCACATTTCAGTCCAATATATAGTAATAATAGAGTTAAAATAATTTTTAGTTACCAGTGACCTGGGAGATTGCAAAAATTTAAAAAAATAGCTTTAATGTAAAATTATAATCATTAATTTGCTTAAAAATCGTCAGAAACATCAACTGGCTTTCATCAATCTGACTGGATTTCATTCATAAATTCCAGGTAAGTAGAGTTGTGTTACTTTAATGAAGACTTGGGGCAGATTTGTAAGCCTTTAATACATAAAGCTATTCTAATTCTGCACATATTTAATACTTGAGTAAACCAAGTGTACAGAACAACAGAATTTCTGAGAGCTAAAACCTTTTCCAAAATTGGAAGAGACTTAAAATATGCTATAAATAGAATATCTTTATGAACTTTGAAATCTCATTGACCTCATTAACTCAGAGGAAAAAGTAGGTTTGTCAAGCAAAAATGTGATAAAGAAATAAAAGGGAAAAATTTAAAAATGAATAGAGTAATAATACTAGGTCTGTGTTATGTTTTCATCCTCTACTACTCTCAATATCTGATATTTTTATTATTGGCAGAATTTTCAGGACAATCTTCATAAGAATATAATGAGTAAACATCAGTCAGAGATGTTTGTGGTACTTGTAAGACACTGAGATGTTCACTGCAGTCCTAATATTTTTTTTTCTGAAGAAAAAGTGTTTATGTAAAGCTGATTCTTTAAATCAGTCTTCATTCATAGCTGTGTGATAGATTCATAAAGCACTTTTACCTGAAAAAATCAAATCTATCACAGTATATTGATAAATGTATACATGTTACAAATGCAACAAGATATTTTGTTCCAAAATCTAATTTCAAAACTTATCAATACCTGTGCTTAAAATAACAGTGCATTCAATTGGAGCCAAAAAGAAGGTTGTACAGTACAAACAAAGATAGTGGTTTAGTACTGTGACCTTACACGCTTCTATCTGAGGTTAAATTGGCTCATACAATGCTGAAATAAGACGTATGTATGCAATACATTTTAATCTAAAATGTTGGTTTTTTTTTTTCTTTTCACACTATTCATAAAGGCAGAAATCCCATTCTGATGTAATTATCTCCCCTTCCTGTGATAGTTTAGGTATGTGTTTTCCTGTTCTAAAGTGAAACCACGTTCTGTGAAAATCAGTTCCCGAACAAATCTAAAAACCACGTTAATTTGAGGATTTAAATCCTCCCTTCCAGAAGATGATTACACAGTATTTAGAAAGAACCATGGGAAGAATCCAAAAGACACAGTGTGTTATTTGTATTACAGCACCTTTTCTGCCTTTTTTGGTTTGATTTGGTTTGGTTTTGATTTTCTTGCTGTTTGCTTAAATGCTCCTCTTCAGGTATACATTCTAGACTTCATGCAATGACAACTCAGAGATTAGGGGGCCACCAGGTGACATTTTCACATATGAAAGCAGAACAGGAGATTTCATCATATACATACAAGGAAATTAATTCCATCTTACACATGTATAAGATGAAGAACCCACTAGTAGATTGTGAGAACAAACATGCAGAATTTAGCAATTTAAAGATGTGTTACCTTTGATACATACAAATCTAATGATAAATTATTAAGCCTGTATAAACAAAATTAAATTATTGTGATCAGGAAATGTCAAAATACATATGTTGTAATGTCCATTTAGAAAATCATAATTATTGATAATATAGGATTAGCATACCACTGACATAGAAAAGAACTACAAATTATTTACAATGCAATGAAATTCTGCATTTCCTTTCCAGTTCAACATAAAGATAAATACTGATTATAACTGGGGGAAAAAAAATCAAACCCAAAAGCTTTCTTAGATCTTTAATGTCCATAAATAGATGTGAACTTGAATTAATGAGTTCTTTGACAGGAAGCACCTTTATCATCTATTTCCCCTAACATTGGATCTGAAACAAAAGTCATTTAAGGGGTTTTGGTTTTCTTTTTTTTTTTTTTTTCCCCATTGATTTAACTTGGCTGGCTGCCAAGGTGTAGAATCAGCATGGTGAAATCTAGTAGGACAAGAAGACGAATTAAACAATGCATTACTTAAACAGACACACTGTGCTGAGTCAGTTCTGACTCAGAAGGAAGACTGACCAGAACCACTGTGTTACAATATAGAAAGTTTCTCATTTTAAATATTGACAAGATCCAACCTTGCACAGAATTTATGAAATGACAAGCTCAAAAGACAGGTTAATGTTTATGTAAGTCAAAAAAGATTAATATATGTTAATATTACCTGAGAAAAGCCAATAAGCTGGAAAAGGGGGAAATATCTTTAGGACCTGAGGGTGTTTGGAATAATCGATATCTCAAAATTTAGTCTTCAAGGAGGCAGCTAATTTCTTGGAGTATGCATATAAGACATTGTTTTATTTGGATTCTTGAGAAATATTTAAGAAAAGTATTTAGTGAAAAAATCTACTGCAGAAGGTAGAGACAGATCAGGAAAGTGGGAACAACGTAAAAAGGAAAGAGATTCCTCAAAAAAGTTAAAGTAGTAAAGGATGGTATAGAAGCAAACCTGAGGAAGAGAAGAAGAAAGATAAAATCAATGAATTTTTAACTTTGGAATAAGAAAAAGACTACAAGAGCATCTTGGTATGATCAAAATAAAATCAGTAAGCAGTAAACATATGTTCCATAATCCTCAAATGCACAAGACAGGTTTATATAAAAAGTTTTTCTTTATGATTGACCAGCTAGTTTTCCCTGTAGTGCTTTAGTTTTCTTTGGTACTGAAACTTTTTCTTTCCCATTTGTGGGCTGGGGGGTTGAGTATTTTGCATAATTAGTAAGTGTTGTCAAGCCAGAGCATAGTGTAGTAGCTGGCTGACTGCCCAGAAGTAAAAACAGAATAGTAAGATTTTGCAAACAGGACAAGAAGAGAAGTTAAACAAGAGACAAATCCTCTATTTTTGGCACATACTCAACTTTGCAAACTGGGAAATTACAGATGGAGAGTTAAAAAAAGAAAAAAAAAAGAGAAAGTTATGAAAAAAAATGAAAGAAAAATACACAGATAATTTTACAATATACATCATTCCATCAGTCCTTGGATAGCAGATACAGTATATGACATACTATATAGTAATGAAAATTAATTCCTTCAAACTAGAAGTTCCTGATATAACTAAGCCAAACGGATCAAGAAAGACATTATCAGCTACATTCATACTAAGTCAGCCTATTCAGAAAGAAACAGAAGTCAATTTGATTCTATGATGATTGAGCAGCAAAAGCAGAAAAAGAGCTTTGCCAGCTAAAAAATATAATTGTACAAACTTTTTCACAAGCTATGTAAGGAAATGAAATATTTTGAATATGCTTTTTTTTCTGCAGAGCACTATAGCGTTTAATGTTCATATTAGTATTTAAGAACTTCAAAAAATAGTCTAATTTTGATCACCTCCTTGATTTTCTCACTTTTCTGTAAGAAAAGGGAGAACTCTTCGTTTTCATTGACTTACTTCTGATCAGAAGTTACCTTATTAGGACTACAGCTTTGTCATGGTTCAGCCCCAGTTGGTAGCTTAGCACCACACAGCCACACACCCTCAGTGGGATGGGGGAGAGAATTAGAAGAGTAAAAGTGAGAAAACTCATGGGTTGAGATAAAGACAGTTTAATAGGTTAAGCAAAAGCTGCACACACAAACAAAACAAAACAAGGAATTCAGTCACCACTTCCCATCAGCAGGCAGGTGTTCAGCAGTCTCCAGGAAAGCAGAGCTCCATCATGTGTAACTTGGGAAGACAAACATCACTCAACATCCTCCCCTTCCTTCTTTCTCCAGTTTATATGCTAAGCATGACATCCTATGGTATGGGATATCCCTTGGGTTATTTTGGTCAGATGTCCTGGCTGTGTTCCCTCCCAGTTTTCTCATGCACCCCCAGCCTACTTGGTGAAGTGGACTGAGAAGCAGAAAAGGCCTTGACTTTATATAAGCACTGCTCAGTAGTAATGAAAACATCTCTCTGCTCTCAAGAGTTTTCATCAGAAATCCAAAACATAGCCCCATACTAGCTATTTTAAAGAAAATTAACCCTATCCAGGGCAAAATATCAGAAGAGTATTTTTGGGTTTTGTTTCTAGTTTTTTGATTTGGAGTTGTTTGTTTTTTTGTTTGTTTTTTTTTTTTTTTTTTTTTTCCAGATCTCTTATATCAAGATATTTAAAACTTTAATGGTCAGATTCCTGACATTACTGTTTCTTATCTGACTATTCTAGAAGTACAAGGGAGAAACACGGACTGTAACAGCTCTGGAATTTATTTTCTTAGTTCAAGGACAGTGCAAGGACAGTGTAATGGCCTAATTCATATAGTCAAGTTGTAAACCTTTCAACAAAGATATCATCCAAAAGCCACGTGTGCCTGATCCAACAACAGTATGCATGTATGCTGGATTATTCAGGCTGGGCCTGCATGCAGGTCACTTACAAAAATACATCTGATGTAGGTAAACTTACCCATGTTATATATCTTTGCAAAGATTACACATATAAAAAAGTTAATTATTAAACAGCCAACAACATGTGTGTAGGAATGACTGATCACCAGTGAGTGCATATTGTCCAAAACATAGCTTTCTGTGATCATTTCTGTGCTTGTTAGTGATATTAATTACCTCTGTGTCAATGCTTTGATTCTTAATCTCTAAAATATGTAACTATTTTGTATATAGGAAGATTACAGCAGACTGTAACACAACTACTGCTATGAATAAACTAATTTTCATTAGAATTTGTTCAAAACACCTGACAACTTATTGAAAAACTCCATCTGTGTCTGAAATTTCTGATTGAATTAAATCATGCATATTGTAACTTTATAGCCTGCTGTGCTTTGAGGTGTGTGTTATCTGATTAGACAAACAATGAATAAATATAGCATGAGAAGGGCCATCCATATTGTCCCCTAAATTGTTTAACAGCTATTGTAAATTGTGAAAATACTTCCTCTTTTTTAATCTTTTTTTTTTAATTAAAAAGGAATATACTCCAAGATTACCAGCAACTTCAGATAAAGGTATTTCTGAAACACTTGCAGAATCTTGGCATATGTTTTGATTCTACTCTGTCTGGTTACATTAGACTGTGTAATAGGGTGAAGGTTTATACCTGCTATCACACTCAGGAGATTAAGCACAATATGGTCCTTCCATATGGTATTTGTGCCTAAAACCCAATGAGATTAGAATGCCTATGATGAACATCACTCCATATGTTCATCGGAATAGCCCATAGGTCTTGACAGAACTAGTGATTTTTTAGAGATTTAAATTAATATCTTTAGCAGTGCCTCAGAAACATCCCAAACACTGTCAACAATTATTGATTCATCCCCCCTCTCCAATTATGATATTATATATTATGTTAATGGTTATTTAGGTTTTATCCAGTATGTATTTTCATCTGTTAAATGAGCTTATCTATTTCTCTTCTATACAGGAAATTTTCTATTCTATTTAAGAAAAAAAAATAATCTGTTTTGCACTTTAATATGCAGAACAACTAAAGGAGAAAAATAATACAAGGAAACCAACAGTTTAGACTGTTTCCTTGCTAAGTAATTCAGTGGTTAGTAAATTGAATCTTTGCAGTCACATCTAATTTCCTATCTAATATTCTTCACATTTAATCTTCCTAGTCACATGGCAACATCAACTTTATCCCTACAATTTACGGAGTTAGAGAACAGGGAAACACAGGTTTTGGAAAGCACACAAACAACTTCAGAAGTAATAACCACAGCTCTCCCACAGTTGAAAATTCCCTCTCATTCTCCTGGCCTTGAGTAACTAGTGTATCTTGAAACTTGAACATTATTTTCTTAACATTTTCTGATTGTCAAGCAATTTAATGAAAAAAACCTTCCAACAAATCCGTCCTGTTTTAGGTGAAACTCACTGTCTTTTTTGCTTTTCAACTGGACCAGGGTGAAAGCATAGGAATACTAAAATCATACCCTGAAGGAAAGGGGCCTAAACACAAGGCTAGAATAGTAACAGTCAAAGAATATAGTCATACAGCTTGCTCAAGGAAAGTCATCTTTGTATAGATTTATCTTCATATATCTTATAGTAAGACTTAATCTTATGCCAAGTTGTCTCATTACATTTTGCAACAGTTGAGGGTTTTGTTTATTGCTTAAACCATGACATGAGGTAAATCTGCTTTCTTGCTGGTCATGATTATTTGTTGCTCTTTTTTCTTATTCGGTCTTTTTTCTGACTGAATACCGGATAGACTGGCATCTTCTGTCCTGATGCTTTTGCCTCTCATTCTTCCACCATTATCTTTGACTGAATCACATACCACTTCCTTCTTCCCCTCTCCCCACCCCCCCCATCTCCACCACTCCCCCCTCAATCCCATCCTCAAGGAAAAAAAATATTAAAAATATCTCCCAAAACAGAAACTCTTTATGCTTGTCCCTACCAGGTTAGGGAAAATGTTCTAAACCCTTCTGCAGCAACGATCTTCATTTGCTTTGGACCAACAACTATATACATAGTGCAATATTTTTTAATGTGTGAAGATCAATTTTTAAAACTTTTCAATAGAATCTAAACACAGAATGATTACAGAAAAACAAGTCAACATGTACATTATTTTTTTTTTCTTTCTGAGTGATACATTTTGAAACTCAGTTATGTATTTTAACCAATTTAGGATACACTTCGTTAACATTCTGTCATGTCATTTAACAAGGAGCATAAATGTGAAGGAACACAAGGAGCCACTGATGTTAATAATGATGACTGTCACTCAAAATGCCTTCAGGTGTTTTAGATAAGACATTTAATGATTCCTTCATAGACATAAGAATCTCATTTTTAATTTGAATTACGGTTTTCTGAATTACTATGTTGCAGAAGGAAATATCTCCACTCCATTGGCTTAAGGTATTTTTACGTTGCGTTACTAATCTTACATAAAAAGGGATTATTTTACACATCATTGAAATCTTTATAACAACCTAAATGGACTTCCTTTCAATGCTGCTTGCATTAGGAGTAATAACAGAGTGTGTTTAAAAGAGAATATCCCATCATACAATATCTATCTAGTATTTTTCCTTCTCTCTCTTAATCTTAAGAAGGTTTTTCTTTTTCAGTTGACTGCTTCATTATAAGAATTCAAATTTAAATTTCTCTTTTTCATGTCAGCCCGATGACACAAATTTGGAGTTATTCATGATTCTGTTCAGAAAACGGTCATTTTATGATATTTTTCTAGCTTTGATGCATTTTTAAAAGTGATATCAGTACAAAGAGATTGAAGGTAATACAAAACAAAAGGGCAGTGGAAGCCAAATGCAAAATCAATGTAACAGATTATCATAGATTATTTAAATAGAAGACAGTTATCTCTGTAAATAGAATACATAAATAAACAAAAAAGTCATTGTGACACATAAGCTATTTGATGAGAAACTGAACATGAGCTGGCCTCAGTGTGCACTTTCAGCCCAGAAAACCAACCGCAATCTGAGCTGCATCAAAAGAAGCATGACCAGCAGGCAGAATAAGGTGATCCTATCCCTCTGCTTTTGCGAGACCTCACTTGGAGTATTGTAAACAGTTCTGATGTTCTCAACATAAAAAGAACATGGAACTGTTGGAACAAGTCCAGAGGAGGGCCACGAGGATGATCAGGGGACTGGAGCACCTCCCATATGAAGACAGGCTGGGAAAGTTGGGGCTGTTCAGCCTGGAGAAGAGAAGGCTGCTTGGAGACCTCATAGCAGCCTTCCAGTATCTGAAGGTGGGCTTATAGGGATGCTGGGGAAACACTCTTCATTAGGGACTGTAGTGACAGGACGAGGGGTAACGGGTTAAAACTTAAACAGGGGAAGTTTAGATTGGATATAAGGAAGATATTTTTTACTGTAAGGGTGGTGAGGTACTGGAATGGGTTGCCCAGGGAGGTAGTGAATGCTCCATCCCTGGCGGTGGTCAAGACCAGGTTGGATGAAGCCTTGGGTGATATGGTTTAGTGTGAGGTGTCCCTGCCCATGGCAGGGGTGTTGGAACTAGATGATCTTAAGGTCCTTTCCAACCCTACCTATTCTATGATTCTATTTCTGTTTTGCACAATTACATACTTTGGTTTTGACTATTCTATTTTTAAAGGTAAAATATGCCTGTTTTTTTTCTGTAGGGTAATCAAACTATGGCTGCTCTCTTCTTTGAGACCTTTTCCATTACATTTAATTATATTTTGATTAGTTGTTATTTATTGCAGTTAAATTATGCATCAATTCAGATTGTTCAGAACATAACCATACCTTTAGGAGCAAGAAGAAAATGTCAGACAGGTATCATATTCAAAAATCACAGTCATACTTTGCCAACCACCTCAGTAAACCCGAAAATCTAGCACTTAAAATACTAATTTGGAAAGTGGAGGTACAAGTAAAGCTGTAAAAATAGTAGTAAACATATAATTGAAAAAGTTTACATTTGCCCTGCCTTTATGTCACTATTGTTGTGGTGTAATTATCATCTTTTTCCTCTGTGATATGGAGTTAGGTATTCAAACGATATCAGTTAGTCTAAACAACCTGATTTTTGCTTGAAGTGCCCAATCATTTTACCTCCAGCTTTGGTTTACCCACATGAAGTACGGAAATGGTATTTCAAACTGAATTAGACCAAGATTCACAGATCCAGAATCATAGTTAAGGTATGCAGCTTATTATTTTTCTTTAATTCAACAAAGTACTTCATCATAGTATTTCTTTGAGACTTCACTGGCTCATTCTGGCTGAGCTTTTAAAACATGTTCTTTTCAGTAACAGTTCTAACTAGAAAGAGAAAAGTGGAAAGACTTGCAAAATAAGGTTTCAGGATTTGGTCTTGAGCCTAACAGGAAGTTTTTTTTTGAAGTAAATCTGAATAATTAGAACTATTTTAGCCCTTATGTAAAGGATACAGTGAAGTACAAGGGTTGTGGCACAGAGAACTTTTGCCAATTTAAAAGGTAAACTTGGATGCTACATATACAAAACAAATTGGGGTTTAATTTTACCTTATGCAGTGAGTCTGCCAGCAATTCAAGTGCTCAAATGCTCCCATAAAGCCTGGGAAACCTCAGTCTGTTCAGGAAATGGGGTCAGCAAAGCTATTAGAAAAAATTATCTTAGAAAAACTTCTTAGCTGCATATTGACTAGCAAAGTTTGCATGTGCCTATATGCAGACTTGAAAAAAAAATATCTCACCTGAAGTGTTTAAGATTAGTGACATATGTTTAGAACAGAGAGTATTTTAGATTAACATAAAACGTAAATTCAGGGTACATTTTGCTAACTAAAGCACATAAGAAAATCAGCTGGTTCCACCCAACAGCTTCAAAGGCCATTTGTACCAAGACTATATTCATTAACTGTCCTCAGAATTTATTCCAGCTGTAGGTAATGGCAACTAAATCCTTGCAGGTGATTCTTTTTTGCCTCATCCTTGAGAACACATGAATACTATGCATATGAGCATAACAGAGAAGTCTAGATTTGCATGCACCAGGGCTTACTTTATTGTTGGTACAGGAAACTTTTGTGCATCAGAATCACATTAAAACAAGGCTGAAGGTGAACTCTGATGTCACGTAGCCCAATCTGCTGCTCAGGTGATGGCAAACCTTGAAGTTAAATTGATCTGCTAAGGGCTTTGTCCAGCCGAATTGTGACTACCTCTAAGGCCAGAGGTTGCTTACATGTGCAAACTGCTCCAGCACTTAACCACTCTCATTGTGAAGTTATTTTTCCCATCATACTTAAACCTGTGACTGTTGCCCCTTGTCCTTCCTCTGTGTCTCTCTGAGAGGACACTGTCTCTATACTATAATGCTGCTTTACCAAGCGTAAGACTGCTATTAAGATCTATCTTTGCCTTCCCTTCTTCAGCCTGTACAAGCTGTTTAATTTAGCCTTCATGCCTCAGCCCTCTCCATGGTATTCTGCTGTAGCTGCTTCAGTATTTTTATGTATTGTTCCTCCTTTTCTCTGTTTATGAAGTAACAGTTAGAAGGTTTCTGAATCGTTCCTTTTTATGCAATCAGCTTCAAAACAGCAGTGAGAAAAGACTTTGAGGTTACCAGTGTAATTGAGTCATTCACTCATACAATCCCCTACCCCTGTCCCCACCACTGCATGCATGTACACAGACCTACACAAACATGAATAAATCCACTGGCTCAGCTCCAGTTCTTTTCATGGAGCATTACGTACACAAACTTGACAACTCGTGATCCAGACTGGTTTCTGTGGGTGAGGGAATATTCATCTATTTATATATCCATTTTTTTCTTGACAGTAAATGTAGAGGAGTTTGTACTCAATTGGCCTTTGTATTTTGATCAATTTGCAGCAGAATTACTTTCTTTTTCATGCCAAACTTACTGCGATATTTCAGTATTTAAAGTGGAGTCAGAACTCTGCATCATCCATTTAGTTTGACATATTTGTTTGCTGATGTAACTTCTGTATAAAAATATGTAGTTACAAAAGGTTACATAACTGCTGTTGTAGGGTCTGTTGAGGTTTTAAGAAGCGTGTTTCACAATCAGTGCTACAATAAAAAAAAAATTAAAAAAAAGGGAATAAACCCAAGTTTAAATAGTAAATACTTATTCCATATCTGGAGACTTGAGTAAATTTTTTTATCTAGGAATATGGTCTTGATGGCCAAAGAGGTAACTTCCAATCTTGCATACCTAAATTGTAAAATAAGACTGAGTATAAGGAGGAAATAAAAGTAAGATTTTAAACCTCTCTCTGCTACCCCCACAGAAGCTTTGTTTTGCAGTTTTAGAGTCCAAGAGCCAGAACTTTAGATTTGATCCATCCCTCATGGGTAGAGCAGAAGCAGGCATTCTATCTGGGCTATTATGTATGGTAGCATATACAGCATCTGCCAAAAATGAAGAAAGTCTTCTTTCATGAAAAGTTCTCAACAGAAAGCCTCGGAAACCTTACATCTATGGGCACTTTGTGTTTTCATCACAGTTTCAAATTAATTAGTGAGACTACTTCAGAAGCTTTAATCTAGGCTACGGTATTAGAAAATAGGCATTAGACATTTCCTGCTTGCATTCTATGTTGCTTGTTTAAAGAGTTCCTTTACTTTCATTGAATACTGTTGAGGGCCTTAATGTACAATATTGACAGAGTAATAAAAATAGCAAATTATATTTCTGGTTGTGTGCCAAATTCATTAATTTCTCACTCACATCAAAAACAATATAGAAGACAAAGGAAAAAACAGCCTTACTCAAGCTTAATCAGGATTGCAACTGAACTGTAACAAGGAATAACCAGTATGCTCATTTTGCACTAATCAACTGCCCCCCCCCCATATATTGCTTCCTGATTCATGTTATTATTCTGTACTTCCTTTTCCTGGATACATGTTAAAAATCATGACTGGCAACACTCTGCTTCCTATGAGTCTGGTAGCCTAGATGTTCTCATTTCTAAAAAAAAATGCAATACACTTCCTCTCTCAGTTATAGTATCACAGGATCATATATTTTGAGGTATCGAACATTAACTCCCTAAGAAGTTACTAATATTGAACCTGTTGTAAATGGCAAGCAGCACCTGCAAGTATGACTTATTTCATCTAGAGAATATTTTGAATTATGAAAACATGAGAATAAATGAAGAAAGAAATATTTCAAATAGCACAACTTAATGTAGAGCCATATATCAAACCAGGATAACTTTCAGAGGCAATATTTTCATTTCATTAAGGATTTCAGCTGAGAGATTCCTACTCTAAGAGCTGTAAATATTAAATAGACAAAACAAAAGCAATGAGTATGAAATGCAGGGGAAATGCTAGTGTGGCATTAAAACTTTAGAAATGTCTGTGTAAAAATCTGTTCACTGTAGGTGCTCAGGTTATGAAAGTATATGTATTTTTTAATTCTCAACAGTCATTTTTATTAATTTCTTTTATTGCATATAAGCCATGCATAGGTACAAAAAAATATACTTTTCTAATGAAAGTGCTTCAGAAATAGGGCTGATATTAAGGAAGAGTTACGAAAGGGTTTTATCAGCTGGCCCTTAAATTATTATCCATAGCCTGATTCAGATGTCATGTTTTCTTTAAAATATTTTATGCTTTATAAAAGTAACTAGAAAAATCAAAATATTGAGGGGACAACTGCCTAAATAATCCAGGAGGTAAAGCAGAGGAAAACATGCATTCTTCATGCTTGTTTGACTAATCTTATGGATTGACAACCTCATATTCTTTCTACTATACTTAAAGTCTTTCTTACAAAACTTTACACATTTCATTCTGTCTAAATAACACTTCCTACCCTTGAAAATACATAAAATTTTGGAAATCTTGTTTAAACCCCCTAGGAGGTTCCAAATTTGAAGAAAGCATAATGACATCAGCCATTCTTGACAAAGAGAGAAGAACACTCAGACCTTGACTTTGGAATGTCTAAGTTTTCATTTCATTATATTAATTTGATAAGGAAAAGAACCCATGTGGTTCTAAAGTAAAAAAATTCACTGGAAACTGCCTTTGTAAAACCAGCTTTACTGCATAAATGGTGGGGGTGACCAAGGCTGGGGGGGGTGTGC
The DNA here is from genome assembly GCF_012275295.1 of Melopsittacus undulatus. Classification (NCBI taxonomy): domain Eukaryota; kingdom Metazoa; phylum Chordata; class Aves; order Psittaciformes; family Psittaculidae; genus Melopsittacus; species Melopsittacus undulatus. The sequence continues at coordinate 39,513,216 of NC_047528.1, read as the reverse complement.
AAAACCTAAACATTTGGTGCTTTACTGATTTATCTTTTTGTTAATCCTTTAAAAGATTTAAGACATACTTAGTGTCTCCATTCTGGTAGGGCTTAAGTGTAAGAAAAACATTCAACAGGTTGAATATTTCCAGAAAACTTTATGGGTATGTCTTTTTCACACCAGTGTTTGGTCTTTTTTTTTAGAGCATCAGAGGTTCAAATTCTGTTACACAGACTAGAAAACTGGTCTATGTGCGCCACAGTTTTAAAAGTTTTGTTTTTTTATTTTTTTCAAATGGGCGAGATGGTATTTCCTTAAATCTCATCCTAACAGTGAATTGGAAAATAGTTTACCATTGTACCCAGATCCAAGAGCTTGGAACAATTTCTACATTATAGAATTATATGCAATACATTTTTTTTCTGTTGTATTTTGTAGAAGAAAAAAAAAAAGAAAAGAAAAAACTATCTTCTTGGAGAGTTATATGGCAGAGGAGTAAGGGTTTGAAATAAAATTACGTATTTTAACCTTCATTTCAATCTTATTCTTTATAGCCAGTCCCTTCTAGTTTAGCTTAGTATGTTTTCTTTAATGCTAATTGCTGTAATTGCATGGCAGGAGCAGCATTAAAAATGTTTTTGTGTTTAAATTATATTATTATTGAAGACATTAAAACAAATTTTTTTTTAAAATCAATATGTTCAACTTTTTTCATGACTGGAAAGAAAGGCAGGTGAAACTAGTGAATTGTCTCATTAAAAGATAGTTTTTCTCCCACAATTAAGCGAGGAGGAAAAAAGGCTCGTAAGCATTATGTGGAGAATAGACTAGAAAGACTTAAGAAAGTTGTCTACATGGAGTGAAAAGATCCAGGGGAGAATGACTGCAAAGGTGTAAGCAACATGTGGTGGTTTAAAACCAAACTGCACACAGCTCGTTCACTCACTCCCCCCTTTGCTCCCCCGACTCCCGGAGAGTTAGGAAGGAGAATACAAAGAATGTAGCCCCCACGGGTTGAGATAAGCACAGTTTAATAGCTAAGGCACAACACAAATCACTACTGCTACTACTACCACAAATAATAAGCGAATAACAAGTGAAGAGAATACAACACCTCACCAGCCACCAACCCGTAACTCACCTCACCCTGCCTGACAGAGCACCAACCGATACCTCCTCCATCCCCCCAGAGCTCCAGCCCTTTCGGGTAACTCTCAGTTACATCCTGGGTATGACGTGCTATGGTATGGAATACCTGTTTGGCTAGCCTGGGTCATGTGTCTTGTCTCTCCTTCCTCCTGGCCTCCCTCCTTCCTGGCAGAGCATGAGGCTCAGGAAAGGCTTTGGACAAACCAAACCTTTGAGCAGTAACTCAAAACATGCTTGCTATCAGCAACCGTTCTCAGCCTGAAAGTCAAAATACAGCACTGCACCAGCTACCAAGAAGGAGAAAAATGACTGCTACTGCTGAACCAGGACACAAGATTAGGACTCTGCACAGCTTCAGAGATGAAAGATTAAATTTCATACCCTAAACAAGCAGATACAAAGCTACTACAATGTAAGTCACAAGGACTGAAACTGTGGAGAAGACAACCTGCTATATCTGAAACGAGAAAATCAAACAGCAGACAGAAGTGTTTCATATAATTGAGACAAGAACAATCCTATCTTTAGGAATTGTGAAGAAAGGACCAGCTACAAAAAATACATAAGCCAAAAAGAAATCTATGTGAACCATAATATTACACAGTGAGATTGAATAGCAGGAGTTTGTTAAAAGAGAATGAGATAATATAGATTCAAAAGTTGAAGAGCAAACAGAGAGAATAATTTACTATGATTGAAAAATTCAGGTAATGTCTTTGAGTGCATGAGGATATTTTCTAGCTTTTTTTTTTTTTTTGGTAATTAAATTAAACTTACCATGTGGGGGGAAATGCTTTCTTGAAGAATAAAAAAAATCAGATTTTTGAGGAACAATTTTACAACCTTTATCCCAGTCTCACCTGTTAACATGTATTTCTAGTGCACTATTGCAGCATCCCTTAGAGAAAATTTTGTGGATTCATATACTACTCTCATACTCTCTTTTTAGAGAATATATTGCAGTGATAAGATGTTTTAAGCTATTATCAAATAGAGGGTTTTTTCAATAGTTAAAGTCTAGTGGGAAGGTAGAATCGATGGGAAGCAAAATGGACTTGGGCTAGTAGCACTTAAAAAGAATACTAATAAAAAAATTCCTTAAGAAAGAACAGGACAACCTGATGGGTCTGCCAGAAGCTACAGATCAGAAGAATATTTTTATAAAGAATAAAGTCATTACTATTCAATACAGAAAATAAAACTTCATTTCAGCAAGTAGCACAGAACTAAATAAATTGAAATTCAATATTCTAGGGCTAGTATTAAAAATTTGTTATTAACTATATAAGGAAAGAGGTGCTACTAATAGTGAAATTTTAAGAGAAATTATAGACTATGAAGACAAAAGTAACAGTACAAAAGAAAAAACGTGATTATCTCCTGTACTGGGTCTGGTTGATGGACTTAATGTACTTTGTAGCAGCCTGCGTGGTACTGCGTGACTAAAACAGTGGTGTGACTAAAACAACACATAATACACCGATGTTTTAGCTACTGCTGAAAAGTGTCGGTACAGCTTCAAAATCTACACTATTTCTCACTCTGTCCACCCCAGTCTAGGGGTGGGCAAGAAGATGGGAAATATGACAGCTGGAAAAATTCTAGCAAAGTGGTATTCCATGTCATGTAAAATCAAGGTCAGGTTGGATGAAGCCTTGGGTGACATGGTTTAGTGGGAGGTGTCTCTGCCCATGGAAGCGAGGTTGGAACGAGATGATCTTAAGGTCCTTTCCAACCCGAAGTATTCTACGATTCTATTCTATGATACTATGCTCAGCAAAAAAATGTGGTGCGTTTTTCCAAAGTAGTCACCGCATGGAGACTTTTGGGCACTCATTTGCTGGTCGTAGGTGGTAAGTATTGCCTTTACATTGCTTGTTTCTTGGCTTTTTTCCTGCTTTTCTTTGCTCGTTAAATTTTCTTTATTTTGAACCATAAGTTTTCCAGCTTTTGTTCTTCTGATTCCCCCCATCCCATGACAGGGCAGAGTGTGAACAAGTGGCTGGTGGGTGCTTAGCTGCCAGCCTGTATCAACCCACCATATATTCCCATAGAAGCTGAATAAATCTTACACAGAGAGATGTAATACAGAGACACAGAGACAAAATATAGAAACAAAGATTTTCTTCTTCAGGAGAATAAGCAACTCTTATTTATGACTGACCTATACACAAGACTTTGACAAAGTACGAAGTATAGGTCACATTCAGTGTCCTTGCCTTTACAGGCAAGTAAAATAAGAAGTCTGACTTTATAATGCTTAATTTAAGGAAAAAAAAAAGGCAAAAAATGCAGGCTACAATAAAAGGATCATCAAACTTATTCTAAGACAATGAGAGAAAAAAAAAGTAAGCACATAAATATTCTTGTAGAAAAATGTGGATGTGAACTTTTCTCTAAGAGCTGTTGTGTCAGTGAATTTGTTCTAGGATCATGTTACACTTGAATATTGGGGGACTACCTCCTTTTTAATATGAAATTTATTTTTTGTCAAATGTTGTGTTCCTTCATGTATACTTACCTATATCTGGTGTTCCTTAATTTACTTTTGACTCTTTCAGTGCCCTCAGCCTGGGAAATGCTCTGGGAGGATGTTTCATCCTTCTTGACATCTATGAGCACTATGACTTAAGCTTCTGGTGAAAACATCGTCTTTTTCACACTGGACAATTGAGATGGCCACAGAATAAATTGATTTCATCTATTCAGCCAAAGAACATGCTGGAATCATGAGAGATATTATTGTTATACACATGGCTGAAATATCATCTGGAGTACTCCATAGAGATTTTATGCTAGGGAAAGACGAAGCCAAGCTACAGTAGCTTCAGAAAGGGAGAACCAGAAGAGTAGAGACTGGCTTTATCAGCATCTGTTAATGAAAACTGTTGGAGACAATACACTGGGTTAGCCAGAAAGACTCTTAGACTTACAGCCATTCTTATACTGCTGAATAAAAAAAAAAGCTATGTTCTTATTCTAGCCATAACTCAGGTTTAGATTGTCAAGTAATGCAGACATTGCAGCAGAGAGCTTAATGCAAAATGCCGTCTCCAGGGAGCTGGAGGAATACCTGAATGATTGCCTCCCTTGCATTTTAAGCTCTGTAGTGTCTGTGATGTAAACATGGAGTACAGTTTACTAAGCCTAAAAGCCAACTCTGAGCACTATATGACAACTTCCTCTGGAAAATACAAGCCAGTAAAAAAAAAAATCTCCCTTAACAAATGCATTTAAATAGACTAAAATACCTTTAAATAAGGAAAAGTAAAAAAAGATAAAAGCTTTATTCTTGAGTGAAAGAGGATTTTAGAACTGCTTTATAATGAAAAACAGTGGGGACAGGAGAAGTTAGTCAGTTCTAACATAGAATTTGACATGTTTAGTAAGAGTATCTTCCAAGAGGCAGGAATGGATTCCCATGAGATGTTAAATTGCATTACGCAGGAGGTCCTTAGCACTTCTAGGTACCTATGTTAGGCAGAATTAATTTCCAATAAATTGTTACTAAGTAGTATTAAAATTCATTGCAATGACAGTTCACCTATTCTCAGTTTAAGACTTAACCTATCCTGTTTTTCATCCAGTTTTTAAAGGCATTTTGTGCACCTAGGTAAGACAGATTTTTAAGTTCTCAAATTATGTTTATCCCAAAGCATTCTGTGAAGGAATTAAAGAAACTGCTATTTGAATACTAGTCATAATATTGTCCAAGAAGCTACACCATATATTTCATTAGGGCCTTTACCTGGTTAAGGTACACACTGGATTTTTCAGTTAAGTCATAATTTGTGCCAGAGATAAGTGAATTGGGCTAGGGTTTCATTTCTGTATTTTCAGATTATTAAGAGAGATCACTCATTGACTCTTTGAAATGATAGGCATAAAATAACTAGCATGTACATAATCGCTTGACTGGATAGCTTTGGAATGAAAATATTGCTGAAATGATTGGTGAACTGATTTTGCCATTTACTATGGGTTTCCAGCAAACATTTCATTGATTTGATATGTTGCACTGACCCATGTAAAGACCATGAGCTTTGTTCTGGATGTTTTTCTCTCATCAATTTAGAATTCCAAAACAGGAGCATGCATCATCACATATAAAGACCAGTGGTGTCAAATTCATCTAAATATAGGCAGATAACCAATGTTTTAGACAGGTTTTGAGTATGCAGCTGTGGTAAATTTACATTGAAATGACCATCTATGCCATTAATTTCAAGCTCTTGTTCCTGCAATTTTGAAAAGCCAGAGCATGAACATCACAGTGTTTTTGTGAGGTCAGGATGTCTTAGGAAAGGGTAAACCGAGACACAACATTTTAATATATTTCTACATGTTCTTTGAATCTGTGCAGAAAGCAGTAAAGTATAATGATTAATTCTTGAAGCACTTATTTCATAGTTAGTGCTAAAAGGGATCACTGTGTCTACACTGGCCTCTTATCAGAAAACACTACATTTTTCTCAGCTATGTTCATGGTGGGGTCCATAATTAATTTTGGGGTAACATATCTCATATTGTTCAGAAAACAAATTGCTTTATGCTTCAGGAAAGAGTAGGAGATGATGAAACACCCATATGAACAAATTAAACTTTGGCTGAGTACCAGCACCAAAATGGTGTTGTCCACCTTTGCCAAACTGTTAGAATGATTAGAAATCTGGATTTTGACACAGAACATTTAGCAACTTCTTACAAAATTCCCAGGTATTACCTGGGAGTTTCTATGGCCAGAGATCATGAAGAAATTTGCTTATGGTTGTCCTGTACTGATGGAGAAGAGAGTTCAGAAGTGCAGATTTGAACCAGTCTGTATGCTAGAGGTTGGTCCCAGCATGTTTGGTTTCCTAGCATAGGGGTAACATTTATACCACCTAGTTGCAAAGCTGATCAAGTAGTCTTGATGATGCTATGAAGAACAAATTGTCCCTGTAGCACCAGAAAGAAAAAAACTCTACAGGGTGCTGCCTGTCTGTCTTTCCAGTGCCAAATGTGATGATCAGCATACTCCTACACTTGCACACAAGCCACATAAAAAAATTATTTGTAAAGAATAACATCACTTATGGTTGTTTAAAGACAGCCAGAATAATCCCTAAATCTGAGAATATATCAGTAGGAGACTGTGAGGTAAAAAAAGTGTATAAAGAAAAAGCCCTGGTGGATGAGATGTGATTTCAACCTCTATCATCAGATAAGGCTAGAAAAAAATGGAGATTAAAGCATTTTAGCCATATTTTTATTTCAGATTTATGGAAGAGAGTAGGCATGACTACAACACATTATTATGATGGCCCAGTATGGTTATCAGTACACCAAATATAAAACTCTTTGGAGGGTTTTTTTTGGTGCTTTTTTTAATATGTTGGTCTGTATAAGAGACCCTAAGCAACACTTCTGTGTCAGTTGGTAAACTTCAAATATTTATAGTAATTAACAGTTTTACTACGAAGACCTTTCTTATTAAAAAGTTGATTTTGTCCAGCTACACGTTCCATGAACTAAGTAGGTATGCCGTTTTTCAAAAAACTGATCTGTCTCATTGTAAGCATTAGTTCATACATAATGCTTCTCTCCTATAACATACTTTATCTGCTAGATCTCCTCCCACAGAGCTATGATTTATTTCTATGAAATTGATTTATGTTTGAAACAGCATTTAAAATACAGATCCAGGTGGTATAGGTGTGTAGTTTGGCTCAGGTAAGAGAAATCTTTTACCATTTGTACAAGGTTAGTTCTGAACTTTGACTCTATGCAACAGCAACTTCTCCACTTTCGCAAAAAAAAACCTTTGCAAAAAAAAAGCCTGGAAAAAAAAAATTACATTTTCCTGTAAGTCACTTGGTTGTTCTCTTTTTAAAGCTCATTTAAAAAAATAAGGCTTTAGTTAGTTTTTTTCCAACTTTTTTAATAGTTTGAAGTATTTTAACACAACATTTTTTCTTTAAACAATAGATCTAGACTGAAAATATTTCTCCAAAGAGCAGTAGCCTTATAACTGCAAGGACTGTCTGATATGTAAAAAAATATGAAAATTTCCACAGTTCTTAAAGATGCAAGGTAAATTATGTGATGAAATGGAGTCCATTTTGGGGGTTGAGGGCTCAAGATTTATTTAACATACATGTACCATTTAAATGGGTTGCCTTATAGACTACCCACCTCTCCTTCCCTGTGCACATAAAAGAGACTCGTTTCTGCAATTAGTCTTCCCACAAACACAACTGTGTCCCATGAAAAGAAACAGAGCAAGGAGTAGATAATGAATTTGTGCTTTCTTTCAGAGAAATGTGGGATATTGAATTAAGAAGGACTGGCCTGCTCTGCAGATCATCGGTAGTTACTTGGCTGCCTACCAATGTTACCTCTCTAAGGACTGCAATCAAGGATGCACGTTCTGATTAACCTGAGGGTCTCACTCAGAGATAACTGAGTATAAAATTGAAGCAAACAAGTAAAGAAAAATGCACCGCTGTGTCTGTGTGCCAGGTGTCAGTTTTCTCATTTCTCTCTTTGCTGCTTCCCTTATTAGTGTTAATGTAGGTCTTTAAGGAAACTGCCACATATTAGAGAATTTGAGAGAATTTAGCTTACAGGAAAAGAATCCTTCTCCTGAAGGTCTTTTAAATGTCAGACTTAAGGGGATTCCCTAGTGCCATAATAGTTGCTGCCGTCTGGCTCCAAAGGTCCCACCTGACTTCAGTGCACTGACAAGACTCACAGCAACACAAACTGACATCTATTAAAAACAAAACTTTCTCTAAAACTTTTTTCTTTTTTTTTTCTTAATTTCTCTCCTCATTCACAACAGGCTTTCAGATGTGTATTTTGATGAGCAAAATCCCCCCAGAAACCCCAAAACCCTCAAGGAACCAGTACTGGGCAAAGTAATAACCATTCCAAAATTATAATATGTATGTTTCAGTGTTCAGTTGAATTCAAGCATATTTTGTCTACTGTCGTGGTTTAAACCAAGTCCGCACAGCTCGTTCACTCACTCCCCCCTTTGCTCCCCCGACTCCCGGAGAGTTAGGAAGGAGAATACAAAGAATGTAGCCCCCACGGGTTGAGATAAGCACAGTTTAATAGCTAAGGCACAACACAAATCACTACTGCTACTACTACCACAAATAATAAGCGAATAACAAGTGAAGAGAATACAACACCTCACCAGCCACCGACCAATAACTCACCCCACCCTGCCTGACTGTGCACCAGCCGATACCTCCTCCATCCTCCCAGAGCCTCCTTCCCTTCCGGGTCTCTCCCGATACCTCCTGGGCATGATGTGCTATGGTATGGAATACCTCTTTGGCTAGCCTGGGTCAGGTGTGCTGCCTCTGCTTCCTCCCAGCTTCCCCTCCTCCCTGGCAGAGCATGAGGCTCAGGAAAGGCTTTGGACAAACCAAACCTTTGAGCAGTAACTCAAAACATGCTTGCTATCAGCAACCGTTCTCAGCCTGAAAGTCAAAATACAGCACTGCACCAGCTACCAAGAAGGAGAAAAATGACTGCTACTGCTGAACCCAGGACAGTCTACAGAAAAAAATTGACACTCATACCAGTGAAAATAATAAAATACAAATTATCTTAAATCTCCCCAAGCCTATGTTACCTGCATTTGATTTCCATTTGTTACATTATTGAATAATCATCCTATGAGTTTTGGCCAAAATTTTAGTTAGACTCTGCGATGATCATGGTCTTTATAGTTTCATATTTCTTATCTACCAGCCTGCAGACCTCTTGAATGAAATTTATCTAAACAAAATATAGATATCTGTTATGTAGACATCTAAGCAATACATAACTGAATCATGCCTTAAGAGCTCTTATTTCTTTTCATTCATTCTAAATGGAACTTGAATTTTTAGCTTAGGCATACGCAAAGTGAGGCAAAAATGTTTCAGTGGTGTCTAAAGTTAAGCTGCCACTGCTGAAAGATCACGATAACTAACTGTTTAAAAATAACTTACTCTGAAACATTTGTATAACTTCTTAGAAGATATTTTGATAACCAGGTTTAATTCAACTCTGTAACTTTTCAGGTATATTATACTTACAGACATTTCCATAGACTTCCAACATGTCCACTCTTGTCACTGTTCAACAAGCTTTCCTCTTGCACCTCCAGCTTTTCCAGCTGATACTTAGTAAAATATGCTTATTATGTTCCTTAGCCTGGAAAAGGAAAAGAAGATACATGGAAATGTACTTAAGGGCTCAAAGTTGCTTATAAGAAAATATTTCTAATTGTTTTAATGCAAGCAAAACATGATTAAAACTTTGATTAACAAAGCATATTTCAATTAATCTGATTTTATACATGCTATGCAGTATCTGATCACTGGGGAATGAAGTTCTTTTGATATTAGTTAAAGGTAAAATTTCAAAGCCGTGCAAAGATGTTTTACTCCTATTGATGTTAACAAGAGTTGCCTGACCAAATTCACATACACTATGCTCAAAATTCACCCTATTAATTAAGAAACTAGACTTTAGAAATGTTACCTACCTCTTTAGATATCCCAGAGTAAAAATGTCTGTTTCTATAGAGTCATAATACTGTATGCAGTGCATTTGGTATCCTACAAGTTTTGCCCTTGACAACTCTTGCAATTTCTGAGAAACTGAGGGCCCTTAAAATTACAAATGAGTCAGTTCAGTGGTTTTGCATGGAAAAACTGTGTTTTAAACAACTATCATTAAACAGAGAAAAAGAAACAAAAAAAAACCCCAAACCAAACAAAAAATAAACAAACAAAACCAAAAAAACACCAAAAGAAAACACAACTTTTTGAATGTATATTTTTGAATTATCCACTCAAAACAAAATACACAATAAATTGTGATGCATTTTATTCTTGGGTTCTTATTTGCAACAGAAAATAAATAGCAGAACATCACTTTAAAACACAGTTCTGGGTGGAGATGGAAGTTGAGTTTTATGGAATATGCAAAAACAGAGTAGATACAGAATTCACATAGAGAAGCTGTACTATTTCAGCTCTACAGATAGTGTCTTAAGGTTGGTACACTTACCATGGTGTGTATACAATGATATAAGTACACTACTAACACTTTTCTGCTATAGAAGTATTAAAGAACCCATAAAAGCTGTGTATGCAAAAATTAATTCAAAGTGATATGTCTGATGTGCCCATTAAGGCTATGTCATTAACTTAAACTTGCACAGAAAAAAAAGTAATATTTTTGCTGGAAATAGAAAGCATGTTTTTTCTGCTTTAATACAGAGACACATAAATAATAAAATTAAACACATTAGACACATTAAAAATAAGCTTTAAAATAAGACCTCTGACCATCTCCCTGCTCACCCAGAAGTTCATTGTCTCTCTCTTAGACTTTCCAGCACAATTTGCTACAAAAGGCCTTGTCATTAGCAATACTCATGTAAGCCAGTGAGTGCAAATGAACTTGAGGGATTGAATCCTCATCTGTTTATTAGTTACATTAGTCACAATGTTCACACATTAATTCCATCTATGTTGTTCCAGTCTTTTAATAAGACTTAAATAACTTAAAGATTTTGTTTGGACTTTGCATGCAATGTGCACATACATATATGGTACCGGCACATCTGTGTATATTTGACCTTGCTCATATGAGCTATCAAAGTAAGCAGCAACTACATCCACCTGGATATGACCTAGTAAATAAATTCATCTTCTGCCAGCATTTTCTTTGGAATCCAATTACAATGTCACAGGACATTATAGGGATGGTGAAACTCAAAAACCACTTTCAGAACTACCCTGACTTCCTGTTTTGTTAAGACTGTTTTCTAGATCGTTTATGGACAAAAGGGTGCTGTCCATAATGGAATGGCTGTTCACTATAGCAACAGTTCTGTAAAAAGTAAGAGTATTTTTTTAAAATATATTGCTTCTCTATGTTTATTCCCTGGTTGCACATCCCCTGAGAACAGCAGGCTCAGATACCATGAGAATTTAATTTTCCTGGGATACCAGACCAACCTTATTTTCATAGCTTTTTCTTTTTTTTTTCTTTCTGTAACCATATGAAAAAGAATGGTAAACAACTTCTGTCTGCTGGTAAACTGACGTTCTCTTATTGTATTCTTGTGGGTTTTGTACTATCGTTCGGTTCAGATATTTCAAGATATTTTAAATGTCAAGCAGGATATTCTTTACATTTGCTTTCAAGTTCTTGTTAGGATGGCAGGATTTTCTTTGATGTGTCCTAGATATCTTTATTTATGAGTCCAATAAGTGAAAGATCGTGTGTGCAATAATAAAGCAGTTAAATCTATCTGATCAGTAATTAGTATTACGATTGGAGGTGGAATAGGTGATTTTCCTTCTCCGTAACTTCCTGCTCCGTAACTACCAAAACTGCATTACACACTTCTTCCATGTGTTTTTGGACACCATCAGTTAGACTCCTGTTAAAATGGAAAGGAAAGGCAGAGAAAACAAGAGAAATGGTCTTACATTCTCTAAATCTAGCTGGCATGAGGTTCAGTTCAACTTTCTAGTCATCTAGGGCCATTTGAACTGAACAAGGGCATGAAGTCAGGCCTCTATCTCTTCATCCAAAAGTCTCCTTCATCAGAAGTCTCCTGCACCTCCACAATGTCACACCTACCCATCCAACAACTTCCTTACCATGAAGTATCTTACTGCCCTATGTATCTGTGTATGAGAAGCTAAATAAATCCCTAGATGATGAATCCATACATAGCTGAAGTTAGTAAGGGTAAAACTTATTTACTATCACATATTTGAGTATTCCTAAAAGTTATGAAGCCTAAACATCTGGGTTTAGATGGTAGACATAGAATCATAGAATCATAGAATACTTAGGATTGGAAAGGACATCAAGATCATCTAGTTCCAACACCCCTGCCATGGGCAGGGACACCTCACACTAAACCGTATCACCCAAGGCTTCATCCAACCTAGTCTTGAACACCACCAGGGATGAAGCATTCACTACATCCCTGGGCAACCCATTCCAGTACCTCACCACCCTAACAGTAAAAAATTTCTTCCTCATATCAAGTCTAAACCCCTCCTATTTAAGTTTCAACCTGTTACCCCTTCTCCTATCACTACAGTCGCTCCCCAGCATCCCTGTAGGCCCCCTTCAGAAACTGGAAGGCTGCTATGAGGTCTCCACGCAGCCTTCTCTTCTCCAGGCTCAACAGCCCCAACTTTCTCAGCCTGTCTTCATATGGGAGGTGTTCCAGTCCCCTGATCATCCTCGTGGCCCTCCTCTGGACTTGTTCCAACAGTTCCATGTCCTTTTTATGTTGAGGAAACCAGAACTGCACACAATACTCCAAGTGAGGTCTCACGAGAGCAGAGTAGAGGGGCAGGATCACCTACTTCGACCTGCTGGTCACACTCCTCTTGATGCAGCCCAGGATACAGTTGGCTTTCTGGGCTGTGAGTGCACACTGCTGGCTCATGTTCATTTTCTCATTGACTAACACCCCCAAGTCTTTCTCCGCAGGACTACCATGAATTTCCTTTTTCCTCAACCTGTAGCTGTGCCTAGGATTGCTCCGACCCAGGTGTAGAACCTTGCACTTGGCATGGTTAAACTTCATGAGGTTGGCATCAGCCCACCTCACAAGTGTGTCAAGGTCCCTCTGGATGGCATTCCTTCTCTCTAGCATATCAACAGAAGCACACAGCCTGGTATCATTGGCAAACTTGCTAAGGGCACACTCAATTCCATTGTCCATGTCAGCCACAAAGATATTAAACAAGACTGGTCCCAACACCGATCCCTGAGGGACACCACTCGCTACTGGTCTCCAGCCGGACACTGAACCGTTGACCACAACTCTTTGAGTGCGACCATCCAGCCAGTTCTTTATCCACCCAGTGGTCCACCTATCAAATTGATGACACTCCAATTTAGAGACAAGGATGTCATGTGGGATAGTGTCAAATGCTTTGCACAAGTCCAGATAGATGACATCAACTGCTCCACCCCTGTCCATCACTTTTGTAGCCCCGTCATAGAAGGCCACCAAATTGGTCAGGCAGGATTTTCCCCTAGTAAAGCCATGCTGGCTGTCACCAAGCACCTTGTTCTTTTTCATGTGCCCTAGCATGCCTTCCAAGAGAATCTGCTCCCAGATTTTGCCAGGCACAGAGGTGGGACTGACTGGTCTGTAATTCCCCGGGTCATCCATTTTCCCCTTCTTGAAAATGGGGGTTATATTTCCCTTTTTCCAGTCATCAGGAACTTCACCTGTCTACCATGATTTTTCAAATATGATGGCCAGTGGCTTTGCAACTTCATTTGCCAGCTCCTTCAGGACCTGCGGATGGATTTCATCAGGTCCCATGGACTTGTGTACATTCAGGTTCTTAAGATGGTCTCGAACCAGATCCTCTCCTACAGTGGGCCCAAGGTCTAGGTTTTCACAGTCCCTGCGTCTGCCCTACACGACTCAGGTACTGCAGTCAGAGCCTTTGCCAGTGAAGACCGAGGCAAAGAAGCCATTCAGAATCTCAGCCTTCTCCAAGTCCTGTGTAGCCAGTTCTCCCAAAAGCTTCCGGAGGGGGCCTGCATTGTCCTTAGTCTGTTTTTTAGCTGCTACATACCTAAAAAATCCCTTCCTATTATCTTTAACATCCCTTGCCAAGTTCAGCTCCAATTGGGCCTTAGCTTTCCTAACTTGGTCCCTAACTACCCGGACAACATCCCTGTATTCATCCCAGGCCACCTGTCCTTGCTTCCACCTTTTAGAAGCCTCTTTTTTCTTGTGAATTTTTCTCAGCAGCTCCTTATCCATCCAAGGAGGTCTCGTGCCCCTCCTGCTGCACTTCCTTCTAGTTGGGATGCAATGCTCCTGAGCTTGTAGGAGGTGATCCTTGAATGTTAACTGAGAGTCTTGGGCTCCCTTACCCTCTAAGGCTATATCCCATGGAAACTTGCTAAGGAGGTTCTTGAAGAGGCCAAATCTGCTCTCTTGAAGTCCAGGGCAGTGAGCTTGCTGCATGCTCTTCTCACTCTCTTGAGGACCTCAAATTCGACCATCTTGTGATCACTGCATTCAAGACTTCCCTGGAGAGTCACATTTCCAACGAGCCCTTCCCTGTTGGTGAGCACGAGGTCAAGCAGGGCATCTCTCCTCATTGGCTCCCTTATTGCTTGCAGAAGGAAGTTGTCTTCCACACAATCGAGAAACCTCCGGGATTCCTTGTGCCAGACCGTACCGTCACCCCAACAGATGTCAGGGTGGTTGAAGTCCCCCATGAGAACAAGGGCCTGTGAGTGTGAGGCTTTTCCTATTTGTCTGTAGAGTTCTTCATCCACAGGCTCCTCTTGATCAGGTGGTCTGTAACATAACCCCACAGTAATGTGTCCCATCATCGATTTCCCCTTAACCCTGACCCACAAACTTTCTGTTAACTGATCACCTGTCCCCAGACAGAGTTCCATACTCTCCAGCCTATCCCTAACATAAAGGGCAACTCCCCCTCCCCTCCTACCAGGCCTGTCTTTTCTAAAAAGCCTGTAACCTTCCATTCCAGCACTCCAGTCAAAGGAGACATCCCACTATGTTTTGGTGATGCCTCTTATATCATAGCCTCGTAGATGTGCCCACATCTCTAATTCCTCTTGTTTATTCCCCATGCTACAGGCATCTGATATAGAGGCATCTGATCCGAGCTCCATATGAAGCCGGCTCAGTGGCTGGAGTGGCTAGAATATTACTACATTGCTCAGAGTATTTATTATAGGTGCTGGCAACTGACTGTGTGTGTTGGGATGGAATGATGCTCCCCTCCCCCAACACAACTAGGTTAAAGCATTCTTGACAAGTCTGGCAAGCCTCCCAGCAAAGCCACTCTTCCCTTTCTTTATCAGAGCAGTTCCACCAGACCCCAGTAGGCCTGGCCTACAAATATGGGCCCCATGTTCAAGACACCCAAGCCCTTGACTAACATCTAAAAGATTAAGTGTAACGTGCTAAGATTTTTTTTTTGTTTGTTTTCTGGGGTTTTAACTAATTTGTGATTTTCTTTCTAGGACTGTAATGCCATTTCTAATAAATGTCCAATAACTCCTCTTTCAGCTTTTAGATAAGCAGCCAAAATTTTCTATAATTCTTAAAACCCATATTTTCCTAGCAATCTACAGTTTACAATAGAAATGTTTAGAGATTCTGATTATAGAAGTAATTCATTATAATATAAAGAAGGTAGGATGAAGAGAACAAGTTACATAGCCATTTGGGGCAGATTAAGAAATGAGACTTCTGGAGGGAAAATAACATTTTATTAAGATTTTTTTTAAGCTTTATATAATAATGCCTATATTTCTCTGTAATTCTAACTAAATGTCAAGTGCCTAAGATGCTAAACTCTATGAAAAGATAAAAAAATACAAGGAACATATTTTTTTAAGATTCAAATTTACTCTTTTAATGAATATAATTGTTCCTTATTGAAATGCAAGGAAGAGGAATGAAAATGAAAGTTTGATTTATATTACTAAAACCCCCTAAAATATATTTTATATTATATGAGGAAACTTAGAGAACAGAAATGAGAGAATATAGAGAAAGAATGAAGCAGAAAAGGGTGGAAATTCTGGTGGAAATCAGAGAAAAATTAAAAACCAAAACATGACAAAGATAAGGCAAATGAAAGACTTGAGGGCAGGCAGGTATTTTACCAGTGAAGTTATCTTTTTTAAATGATGAAATATAATTTCTAGTGTTTCTTTTATTAACTGATATGTTCTTCATTGTTTTTCTAGCTTTTCACATTTTTACTTATTCACTTGCTTTTCTTTTACCGTAATTGTCCATTTCTACTCTGCACTTTCTTTCTCACTGTTTATTGCCCTTTTATTTTAGTCCCATATTCATTCACTCCCCTCCAACTCAGTGAGAATTCCTGAAGTGTCTTTACTAGCACTTTTCTATTTTTCATGCTAGAAAAGCAGTATAGAGAAAGAAACAGATGAAGAGTATCTAAAATTACATGAAGTAACCAGTATGCAACATTAAAATAAAAATGTTAGCTATAGATTTGTCCAGGATCATATCACATGTAGTACCTGTAGGAACAGCTTTTTTATATTTTTGTATAAATACTGATGTGTTTACCATAAACAGAATTGTTTTAATAAGCGTATGTCTAATAAGCTGATTATTAAATAAAATGTTCCTCATTTTCTGGTAGCTTAATTTCTTCAGATTTCATATATTTTAAAATGAAGATTCTTTTGACATTATAATACGTAAGTTTTATGCCTTTTATAGACATAAAGAGTCATTCTATCTTCCCAAGCTTAAAACTTCATTTTGTCCTTTGTGTTTGGATAGCAACTGCCAATCTTGAACTAAATTTGGTTTAACAAAACACATACACAAAAAAATCAAAGTTTCAGAGTTTCCAGAAATTACTTTTTTATTTTAGAATCTAGTGAGTTTTCTCCCTGAGTGACATTATACCAGTGACACACTGTCTGCAAGTGAATGAACATGACAGCTTTGTCCTTCACATATTTGTTCTTGCTACCTGTTTAGGTAATCAGTACTGTCTGAATGCTGTTGCTAATATCAATTAAATCAGGTCAAAAGCATAACAGCAGGAAAAAGAGATCAGTCAGTTACCATATGAAAACCCAAGATGCTGGGGCACCTTATGGTATGTGCCAACAATTCACTATATAATTTCTGGAGAGAGGAAACTGGCATACTGTTGAATACTGTTCTCCTTCGGGTAAAATTTTAATTAAAAAAGCAGCATGGAAACAGGTTTTAGATCTTCACTATTCAAATAGCTGAGATAACTGTTTGAATTTTAAAATCTTATAAAGTATTTAATGAAAAAGATTTCTGTTAGCTCAGTCTTTAAACTGTTTATGGTATGATTGACCAGAATTTATGAGTCAAGTACATCACACAAAACTTAGGAAGAGATATTGAAAAGATTCAATGAATTGTCCTGGATCAAACTCTGAAAGCAAACACCCGTTTTTATATCTGAGGGATAAGGAAATATAGCTCCTATTATTCACAACTGCTGTAATTCACAGTGACCAAGGATGTCCAGAACCCTGATTTTTCTGCCACTCACCTGAGTGTGGCCAGACACATGTCTGCCTTATTGAAGAGTCATGCAGCAGCATAATCCTATATCCATACAGCTCTATCATGCAAGGGGAACAGAAAGAAAAACTCACAGAAGGGCTATGCACTTGACCCTTAAGCTGTTATTTCTACATAAGCAATTCTGCATGCACTTTTACAACACTTCTGCTCTGTGCTCAAGGATGATCATATTTATATTCATATAATACATTTGTGTAGAAAGAGTTCCATCAAGATATGTCATAGCCAAGAGTAAAAGTAAAAAAAAAGGAAAGCATACATTTCTTTAAAGATTATTTTTCCTTTCTCAGTTTAACAGGGTTACTAGAGGCATATGAGCACTTAATTGACATCTTTTCAGTTTGTGAGGCACTATGAATTTGTGCAATCGGTAAAAGCTTCATTAGCTCTGATTTCTAGAGCCTGGAGATACAGAAGTTATAAAGGATTATTTTTTTTCTTTTCTTCTTTCTTTTCAAACAAATCATCAGTATGTGCTTACTTTTGGACATATGAAGATGCAACACCTGCTTCAAAATCACAGAAATGTAAATACAAACCTGGAACAGTCCGAACAGTAAAGGTCAAGCATTTTAAAAAGTCAACAGAACAAGAGCTGATATGGGGAAAAAGGAAAAAAGTTGCCTTCCTACCTCTAAGAGATGGTAAAAGCAAGCCTAGAAATATCCATGAGGTCATGTATAAAGAACATAACTTGAAAAAAATTAAAACTCTTTGTACTTCCCAGCTATTTTCTTTACATGAATTATACTGTTAGCATAGATACATTAGTCCTATTTTTGACAGTTAAAAGTTAGACTTCTGGTTTTGAACCAGTCATTTATGCTACATTTATAATAGCTAGAGGCACAAATATGTGGTTAGGAAAGTTACATTTGTGTGTAAACCTACCTTTAGATTTCCACTTCTGGGAACAACTCTGAGATCTTGTGTGTGTGTGAGTTTGTGTCCCGCACATACCCTGACTTCATGATAGAATTAAGTTTGATCATGGGTGATTCTTTTTCCATTCACTATTTTTCTTTTAGTTCCTTACTTTCTTACATTTTCATAGGAAAATGAAAAAGCATCAAATGCATGAATTGGGTGGGAGTTATGGAAAGAAGCAGAGTTCTGACCTGGTCATTTAGCAGACTGAGATCTCAAGTCACACCCCCACTATTAGCATCAGCTTCACATCACACAGGTGATCAAGACACAACTGATAATAGGCTTCTGGAGGTACCAACTTCTATCTATTGACTGTAAAGCCACAGAATCACAGTCATTTAAGTTGGAAAAGACTCTTAAGATCTGCTGTGAGTTCTGGTTTCCTCAACATAAAAATGAGATGGAACTGTTGGAACAAGTCCAGAGGAAGGCCACGAGGATGATCAAAGGATTGGAGCACCTCCCGTGTGAAGACAGGCTGAGGAAGCTGGGACTGTTGAGGCTGGAGAAGAGAAGGCTGTCTGGAGACCTCATTGCAGCCTTTCAGTATCTGAAGAGGGCCTACAAGGATACTGGAGAGGGACTATTCATTAGGGACTGTAGTGATAGGGCAAGGGGTAACGGGTTAAAATTTAAACAGGGGAAGTTTACATTGGATATAAGGAAAAAGTTCTTTACTGTGAGGTCAGTGAGGTACTGGAATGGGTTGCCCAGGGAAGCTGTGAATGCTCTATCCGTGGCGGTGTTCAAGGCCATGTTGGACAGAGCCTTGGGTGACATGATTTAGTAAGAGGTGTTCCTGCCCATGGCAGGGGTGTTGGAACTAGATGATCTTGAGGTCCTTTCCAACCCTAACTATTCTATGATTCTAAGTTATCTAGAAACATCATTTAGAAATCCCTGTTCTCGTATAGCTAACTAGTCTGGCTTGTATACTTGGCTCCCATTATACAGTTAGCATATCTCTTGTTGAAAAAACACATGGTACAGACATAGGTTTCTGTCTGAATAAACTGGCAGATCATCTGCTCTGCAGGTAATATATTTAAGTATATATATATATATATGAACATCAATATTTATATGTGCATAAAGCTAAATGATTTGGCTAAATATATGTTTTTTCAAACTTTTTTCTGTATAGTGATAGTAATTAAGAAGTTATAGTAATAATATTATTTCATTCTCATAACAAAACCATGTTGCATGCTTGATACCCTTAAGAGTTGTTTGTGTCACTACCAGAAATAACCTAACTAATGTGGACTTGAGGACTTCCTAGGAGATACAGAAAAAGACAGTTTCATCAGTACCTGTGGCAAGTCAGGTCTTGCAGACAGTTATTCTAACACCTGTAGTATTTCCTTTTGCTTGTAGTATATGGGATCAAGTTTGTAAGAAAGCATAGATCTCAAACTGATCTTGTAGACAAGGCTGAATGTCTAGTTGAGGGTCTCTTATGTACTAGCTTTGTTCTGTTCCAGATCCACCAATTCTTGTTCTATAAAGAACTGGAGATAAGGAAAGATTTAATTTCTTTTAGATGCCATTTAAAGTACAGGAAAGCCATTCCTCTGTTTCTTTCATCCTTTTATTGGACCATTTTCAGTTCTAATTTTGGTTGTAACTTTCTCCCTGCTTTTTTGTTTTCCAAAGTTCTAGTCTAAACCTTCTTCATAACAGCCCATAGTCTCTCACCTCGTGTAACTCATCATAAATTAAAATCTTTCTATACAACTATTTGCTTTCTTAAAAATAGTGGAAGTTACTAAGCCTGTCACAACTATTTCTGTATGATTACATTGTGGGTCATATAACCTGTTCACAGTATATTTTACTAAAACAAACAAACAAAAAAAACCCAAAAAACCACAAAAACCCAACTTATTTGTTCTGTGAGAATATTTTTGCATTTCTCAACTAATTTAGAAAGTAAAAAATGAGGAAAGATATAAAGTGTGGATTTAGGGAAACCATTTGACTAATACAGGTAAAGTCAATGCCTACATCCAGAATATAGGTGTGTTGGTTTTCAGAGGTTTTATAAACCTTATTTGCTTCTGTTGGGTGACTATTACAATAGAAAAATGAACTTTTTACTAGTTAACCACCTATATAGGCTTATATATAACTTTGGCATTTAAAAGTTTGGATTGTTAAGTTTCTCTGTTCTTTTTATTTTTTTAGCAGTGATTTCTATTGTGATGTTTTCAAGTGAAAGCCTGATAATAATTTTCCTTGGAGAAATTGGCTTTCACAGAATTTTTTCTAACATATAGCAGTGCGCACAATCTTCTCATGTGCCACAGGCCTTCACTAACTGCGAAAGTACCTTACAAGGCGGCATCTAAAGTACTTCTTTGCTAATAATAATGACAGGTTTATAAGATGCTTAGTATGAGAAGATACAGATACCAAATAAAGGCAGACTTTAATTGTATTTTAGGAATAACATAGGTATGCTTACTGATTAAATTTTCTCATCATTACATAAAGATAGTTTTCCAGTTAAGTAACGAATGTACGTAGAATACTCTAGATATTCCTTGTTATTCTTTTGGGTAGTGCTCTTAACAAAAGCTTTTTCCAAAATGGAAAGTATGCTTAGTCAGAATTTTGTCTGTTTATATAAATTATACACACACATAAATTAAGCACATAGATTTATGTTTTCTGTGACCCTTTTAACTCTCTGTACTTGCTGTTAAGTTGTATATTTTTCCAGAGGAGCACTGTAACTCATAAGAGAATGACTAACGCTGAAAACTCAGTTAAGTCTCAAGAAAAGGCATTAGATCTGAGACCTGGCACTCCTTTTGGGAAATCAGAGTTTTTATTGCCAGATAAATTAGTGTTTCAAAAGTATGAATACAGATGCTGTTTGCAAATTTGTCACAATCTGTCTTCCAGCAGAACAAATTTATACTGTATATAGTAATGGAAAACAGAAAACTGGATATTTCACTAAATTGCAGCTGTGTATGAAAGATTTATATGGTCGTTTTGTGTCAGGGAAACATGTAGGTTTTACAGTATTTCAGTTCAATATTGCACAAAGAACTCTGTATTCTTATTTTAAAGTTATTTTACACTTTTGAACAGAATAAATATAATATTTTGTGTAGAGAAAGCCATACATAATACCTATGTTTATCAGTATTTTACAGATGGCTGTGGTAAAAATCTTGTCATTCTCACTATAGTCTAGACTGACCATATCTGAGAATTTCATTCTGCAAGCCATTTTCATAATTCCTGTGTCCACTCAGTGCAGTATTAAATGTTTTAGAGGACTTGTATATGAAGCTAGGTGGGCAATTCTAAAAGAAATGCCCAAACTGACAAAGTCACTGCTTTATTTTTATTATAACTAAATTAATTTAGAGATTTAATATTTTCAAATAATAGAAGGTTGCACTCAAATAGCAAGTTTCTTTTTGTTTGCATGCCTTCACATAACAAAATCCTACTTTTACTTTTGTTTCTTTTTTTATTTTTGTCAAACTGTTAATTCCCTTACAGCAACTATTCTTCAAAACAGGAGCTAACATTTTGTGCAGTTGTGAAGTACTGGCTCCAATTACTCCCAGCAACTAAAACCACAGTTTATTTTAATAGGCTTTGCAGTAAAACAAGGCATATAAAAATCAGATGCATAGGCAAAGAATTTTTCATCTTTAATCATTAAGCTACCAGTACAAATTGAGCCCTGCAGTTATTTTATTCCCAAAGGACACCAGAGATTTAAAGAATTCAGAGGATTAAATATTTGTGTTTGAGTGAACACGCTAAGTGTTTTTGTGGTTACTACCATTAAAATTGTGTTTCAGTACATTGTTTTAAATGCATACAATGCACGTTCTTGCTAAATGATAGCTTGTAACTCTTCCTAGATATGGGGCATTAAGGGCATCTGTGTTATATTACCAACCTTCCCACAGATGCCAACAGTTTAGTTTCTAATATATTGTTACTCTTTGTCAGTACAGACAATTTAAACTTCATGTGTTTTTTTTTGGTAGCAAAGAGCTACATGCTACAATCTGTTATTTCTATGACAAAAAAGATATATTGCTGGAGAAAAATGTGTTCTTCCTCTGAAATGCATGAACCCTTTAAAATCAAAGTATGTTCTATGCAAATTATTCACAGTATTTGCCAAATGCTAAAGACTAGTTTTCCCATAGGAATGTAAACATGGAACAGGTGAAATTTTTATCACACTGCTATTGAAAATGACTAAGAAATTAAGAGCAAGATAACAAAATCCCTAACCATTATGAGAATAGTGGGTGAGAATTATCTCAAATACAGAGACCCTTTGATACATGCAATGGGCCAAATTAAAATTGGACACATAAGGTTTAACATTTTTCAGAATAAATGCTTCTTGATGTTGCACACCAAATATTTTTTTATTTCTGCATAATGAGTATATTTCTGCATACAACAATGATGTGTCAGAGTTGCTGGTTTCCCAGATAGCTATAGCACCGAGTGGTCTGTTAATCTAACATTTTAATTTGTGTTAAAGCCCATTCATTATTTTCAAAATCTCTTTTTCCTCACAAGTGTTTCAGTTACTACTGTAATCTGTGTTAAACCTCTAGTTACATATAAAGTGTGACAAAGTCACAATTTCCATGGTCTTGCAGGATCTTTAACTTCTTAAGACTATCGAGTTAGAGAAGGAAGTTAGTTAGGAAATGCTTCCCAGTAAGGAGCTACAAGTTCCAGTCTGTTACTGAGTCTGTCTTTCTAAGAATGAAGATCAAAGATGTAAATTTACTGTAGTCTTCTGAGTTTTAGCACTTGGAACTTATTCAGAAGCCTTCTATTCGCAGTAATGACTCAGGCTTTTGGGTTCTCACCTAGAAAAAAAAATGCGCTATTTGCCTTAACTATGCCAAGTAAACTAATGAAAATGTCAGCTGGACATTATATAGATCAACATTTAGTATGTCTATTTTTTATTTTCTTCAATCTGTACCCTGTTTTGTTGTAATTAATTAAAATTGAGACAAATAATAGAAAATTACAAATATAAAATTACAAATATAAAATTACTTCTTTTTTTTCCTTCCTTATGCTATATAAGTTTTATACACAATGTTTATATGGTTTTCTTAAAACCCTGATATATAAGGTGGATTAAGTATGATTATCTGTACCTGAATAAGGGACTGTGCCCATTTTCAAGAATAATTTCTCAAGTATTAAATAGCTATTTACAATGGGAGAACTGAATAATAACCTGATTTTGACAGTTCTGACCAATGATTACAAAGGCATCCTGGTTGTGTCAGAAATTGCCTACCAGTGATATTACTAAACCAAGTACTGTGTATAGGCTGTATATTCAGAAGTACCTTTCCCTGAGCCACATGTTTGCCTATTCAATATTACACATGCACTTCAGTTGTTAAGCATTCCTAGTATCTACAATATTGGGCATCCCAATAATATTTTGAGATTTGGACACAAACACTCAAGACCTAACTAATCAGAATCTGGGGTGCTTTAAATTCCAGTTCCTATATTTGAATTTTAAAAGCTGGTTTGGAAAACATTCCCCTAAACGTTCACATACTGTCACCTCAGCAATTGTCTATATATCATTGACAAGAATCTCTAATTAGCAAATGTCTTGAAAAGCATTAATGATGTACACTTGCAAAGATATCATCCTTGCATAAAGAGAGTGGAACTGATAAGTTATCCAGTTCACGAGTATGAATTTTATATAAAAAAATCCAGATGGACTGGAATATGTACATGTATAAGAGGGCAAGTGCAGGGTGTGCCTGAGAGAGAGGGGCTGCAGATGGTGTTTGACTGTTGAACTGAGAATATGTATCTGTAATTTATCTGGAAGATAAGGTAAACAGCACATTAATTAAATTTGCAGATGATACCAAATTGGAATGTGTTACAAAAACCACTGAGTAAAGATACAAAGCAAAGTGACCTAGAAAATGTTAGAAACATAAGTGAGACTTTAAAAGCTGATATATGGTCTTTAGAATTAAAGTTAATATATTGAAAATACAGATATTAAATAAAACACCCATAAAGCAAAAATATTATGACCAGTTCTGAATTTTCACCTTTCCTCCCCTCTGTCCTTTCTCCTCCCTTCTCCTCCCCTTCCCTTCCTTTGCCTTTTTTTTATTTGTATAGTATCTGCTATATTTTGGTTGATTTTACTAAAATTTGCAGTTTGTATCATAATGTAGGGCAGAGAGACACTGTACTACATTGTTCTCTCACTGGCCCAATAGTCTACTGCTACTGTTAATATAATCGGTGACACTGGATGAAAACTGTCATTGTCTTAGAGACTATATAAACAAAAAATTCTTTCTAGTTTAAAAGTAAGATAGGGTTGCTCCGATTGGCTAATAAGGATAAAAACCCTATCAGAATTCTACACTGCACAAGATGTGTATTCTAATGTGGGCAGTGTAACCCAGGAACTCAGAATCCTGAATTTGGTCACACAAACGTAGTTTTAGGGACCCCATTCTGAGGAAAAATAAACAGACAAAACGCTTAGAAACCTCATCTTGTCATTGCCTCACTCCAAGCTAACATCACTTCCATCTCACAGGTGAAGGGTCTGTTTCCTTCCATTTAGGTCTAGCCAATGTACATCTAATTAAACTCAGATTATATTTAGCTATGTTGTAATATTTGTGATACATTACACTCATGTTCCTGGCTGAATAGTAGCCTCAGCTTAATAGGTGGATTACAAGATTACAAGTACTGCCAATTAGTTCCATCTATTGCTCACAGATTTCAAAGATGCATCAAGTTTGGTCTTTTCAGGCTTAGAAATAAACAAAGTCCAGGAATCTTACCAGCAAATGGGTATACCATCTTGCAAGAGGATCTATAGTATCAGTTGTTGTATGCACAAAGTATATTTGGTGCTCAGATAATAAATTGCTGTGTCTAACTGCAGACAGGAATATGTTTATGAATCCAGTTTCACAGAAGAATATTTAATAAGGTGCTTCTTAGATTAACTGAGAAAATGATTCAAACATACCTTTTTCTCTGTTGTCTCCTGTCTCCTTTGTACCTTTCTAGTCTGCAGAGAGGCTGTTGAGTATCCTATTTTCATATTCCTATCAGTCCTTAGGCTATCAATAGCTTGCCTTAACACTGAGAAGGCAGCTTCCTCTCTTATTCTCCTTCCCAAAGGGAATATATTTGCTTTTATTTTGTCTGGTGAACCTTATCAGTCAAACTCTTAAACTGATCATGGTGGACAGACACAGAAGTTTGCCATGCTTTTAAGGTTCTTTTTTATACCTGGTTGAAGAAAGAATACTCTTGAAATCCAAACCAAATACCTATACAAATGACACCTTGATCAAAACTAATATAATAAAATCTCAGTAACAAACCCCTAGAATTTTTAGAGAGATTGTAAAATATAAAAAGCAAGCAAACAAACAAGCAAAAAATCCCTGAATTGTTGGCAAATTTTAAGACCAGTATGCTTGGGAGACATCTCTGAAGTACATTGAATGCAACCTCTAGAGTAAATAATAGAATTGCATGTCTCCATAGTTCAAAGTATGAGAACCCATTTTTATTTTGCATAATACATATAGATTTTTTCCTGCCACACATGAGGAGCAACTCTGCTTACAAGAATAAGCAAGTGAGCAGTAACATCAGGAGACTATGCTTTCATGTTCCATTTAAGGAGATGAAAATTAAAGGTTCTGGTTATGACTTTGTAGTCATTTATTCTCCTTTACACAACTTTGGTGGATCCCTGTGTCTTGGAGAGGGAGTTTAGAATCTATAGCCAAAATAGAATCCTGTAATGCCTATAAATTAAAAGTGTATATATCAGCACAGAATTGATATTATTTTGCCTTGTACCCAAATAAAAACATAGTAAGATAGCACAACTAGAAATGGTATATAATGATATCATACTGTAAAACTGGTTTAGCATGTTCAGATGCAACTATAAGCATTTTACAGAAGTATATGATCAACAGTATATGATTAACAAATATCTAAGTAAAAAATCCTGCCAAAGGGCAAGATAAGCCCAAAAGACTGCAAATTGGCAGAACACCCTGCCAAACAAACTAAAATTGATATAAGCAGCCATAGGAGTAGAGGAGACCCTTCTTTTTGAGGGGGGCAGGGGCAATTGAATACAAACATTGTATATCAGTGAATAAAACTGGAGAAAAAGGAATTTAAGACTTCAGTTGCAACTTTCCTTAAGGAGCTCTGAATCCTGATCAGCGTCAGCTCAGTGAACCACCAAGGATCATAGGTGTCAATGCTAAATAAACCTAAATAATATCAGCTCAGCACTACTGTATACTTGGATCTAATATGAGAAGTAAATCTAAAAGACTAAAGGTTTTGTGTTCATAATGCTAATGATGGATAAGGTATGAGACCTAACCATTAGCAAGAAGTTAGTGCATTTTTAATGAATGAATTCAGTAAAGTTTAAAGTTTCAGACTGTCCTGATTAATCAATCTTATGACATCATAAATTTGTAATTTTCAGATACATATATATGTATAAATTTATTTAATGGCAACCCCTCTCTCTCAACAAACTCAATAAGTTTTTAAACACTGAACAATTTTATTTGAGAGACTGGAATACTTTTTATTCTTCTACTATTACTGTATTTTTCTTCCCTTTACTGTCATCACATGTTCACCCAAAATACATTTACCATTAGGCAACCAAGTTTTGGTTAGGGTATTCTTGGTGTACCTCTGGTGAAAATTAAGCCTTGAGCTTTCTATTGACATGCAGTATGCCTTTTCATTTTTGTGTGCATATGAAAGTTAGTTTTTGAACAGAGATAAAGTATAGAATAAGAAAGCCAAGATAATGTTGCAGAGATATAAAACTAAACCCAAATCTTTCTTTTCTAAATGATTATCTGGTTTAAAGTAACTATGAGATAAGTGTTAAAAAAACAGTCATTATCAGTAATTTATAATCACAATCATACCTTCACTATCAGTATTCAGAGTGAGATTATTTAAAATAATTTTCTCTTGAGCAGTTAATGTCCCATGAGTTTTCAATGGTGTCTGATGACAACAGTTTGCAAGAGAAATATTTTTTCTTGTAAGAGACAAATAAACAATAGATTTTTATCAGGTGGCACCTTACACAGTGGTGAAAATAATCCGAGAAATGTCAAACTTTTTTTTAATCTTTTTTTTTTCAGCATCATTGAGTATACTGGAATGATCTTGTTTCAAAGAGTTTGAAGCTTATGGATAGCACAAAATGCTCCTAGATTTTCCTTTCCATTCCTTTTTTTGCCTTTTGATTCCTTTCTTTTTTGGCCTTTTGGTTTGGATTGTGTTTTTCTTCGGGGTGTATTTTTTTATTGGATTTTTTTGTTTTTTTAATCTGTATGGCTAGACCTTCAGCTGGTGATCTGAATGCAAATATGCCAATTTTCATTAACAGTGTTGACACAAATTTGTTTCCTGATTAAATACTTCCGAGGGTCCTGAAGGAGTTGGTGATGAAGTTGCTAAGCCACTGTACATCATATTTGAAAAACCTTGGCAGTCAGGAGAGGTTCCCAACAACCGGAAAAAGGATAATATAACCCCCATTTTCAAGAAGGAGAAAATGGATGACTGTCCTGGGTTTAGCAGTAACAGTCAATTTTTCTCCTTAGTAGCTGGTGCAACGCTGTGTTTTGACTTTCAGCCTGGGAACGGAGCTGATAACACAAGTGTTTTTGGTTGTTGCTGGGTAGTGTTTACTCTGACCAAGGACTCTGTGAGTCTCATGCTCTGCCAGGGAGAAGCTGGGAGGAAGCAGAGACAGGACACCTGACTCAAGCTAGCCAAGCAGGTATTCCATACCACAGCATGTCATGCCCAGGGAGGTAACTGGGAGTTATCCGGAAGGGCATGCTCTCTTCTGGGTTGGGCTTGTTTCAGGGGGTGGTATTGTATTCTCTTCCCTTGTTATTTCTCTTATCATTATTATTATTGGTGGTAGCAGTAGTGATTTGTGTTATACCTTAGTTACTGGACTGCTCTTATCTCAGCCCGTGGGAGTTACATTCTTTTGATTCTCCTCCCCATCCCTCTTGCAGCAGTGGGGTGGGGAGGGAAGGAAAGAAAAGGTGAGGGGTGGTGAGAAAGAGACTGTGTGTTTGACTGTTTTAAACTATGATATCATAGCAGCCTTCCAGCATCTGGACAGGGCTTACAAGGATGCTGGGGATGAACTCTTCATTAGGGACTGTAGTGATAGAACAAGGGGTAACGGGTTAAAACTTAAACAGGGGAAGTTTAGATTGGATGTAAGGAAGAAGTTCTTTACTGTAAAGGTAGTGAGGCACTGGAATGGGTTGCGCAAGGAAGTTGTGACTGCTCCATCCCTGGCAGTGTTCAAGGCCAGGTTGGACAGAGTCTTGGATGATATGGTTTAGTGCAAGGTGCTCCTGCCCATGGCAGAGGTGTTGGCACTTGATGATCTTACCGTCCCTTCCAACACTAACTATTCTATGATTCTATTCTATGATTTTATGGTTTGGTTGCTGACTGCACTAGTGCATTTTTCATCTCATATATCTGTCCTAGCCTGTTGTTGGAGACTGTTGCCCCTGTGGAAAGAGAAGAGGAATGAAAACCTATTTCTTAATCAAGGCTAATGTGTTAAAGAAACTTGAATTCAGCATTAGCTTACCTAAATATAAATAGCTGTAAGTTCATGAAAATATTGAATAGCTATTCCATTCTTCCTGTCCTTGGGGTGGCATCTTCCACAAGTGGGATAGGCAGCTAGCAGCTGGAGACCGATGAATCTGTCCCATTTTAACACACTGTAATTTTGTCTTTCTGATACAAAGTCTGTTTTTGGAGAAAATCTACTTGCAACTGATGGGAGTAGAAGGTTTCTGTTCCTCACGGGTCTGCATTGTTCACCTGTCTTACCCTTCTTTGGTGAGAAAGCAAACTGAGAAACGGAAAACCCCAAGTCAATAAAACACAATGATATTGAAAAAGTGTTAACACAGTTGATGGAGAAGTTGACAATGAAAGAGTGTTATCACTTAGCATTATTACTGCCATGACTTGAGCTATAAAGGTTTAGTATTTGTGTCCGATGAGTCCATTTGGCTTTCTTATTTGATGCCAGGTTTTAGATGTTCATTCTTGTATTTAAACTGCAGTGATCTGAAGAGAGATAAGATATCATTAAGCCTGTTAAGTATCTCTTATTTTTAATAGAAACATGTGTTTCCAAAAATACAAGTCAGCTAAGAAAGCATGGGAAGTTTTTCTGAGACCTTGATGAACAGTGTGGAATAATTTTGCTATCAATATAGTATTAGAAACCTCATTAAAATTTGACTAATTTTGTAGAATCAAGCCTTACAGTATTCAAAATAAAATGTACTTGAACTGAGAATGAGAGAAGACTCTGAATAATCATTAGTGAAAATGCATTTTTAATACTAGATTCTCAAATATAAGTCAATAGAATTTTACCAATCTTTCCAAAAATACTTTGTTGGGAGGAGGAAAAAGCATTAGAAATATACTCCTGAAAGGTAGTGAAATAAAAAGTGTTTGAAAAATGCTGCTTAGAATGAAAATGCCATTCCAGCACTAACCATATCACATTACCAGCTCTACAATCACTTGCTTCCTTCTGAATATCCCTTTGCCTTTGAACATAAGTCTTTTATTACTCATCCAGCACCCCTCCCAGGATGTTTGCTAAAACACAAGGAGAAATATGGATTTAAAACCATAAGTCACCTCAGTACCACTTGGTTGTAGATTAAGCACAGAGGGTGCTGAAAGTAAAAACAAGATTTGACCTTCATGATTTCAGTACACATTCAGAAGACCTGTGCAAAGCAACATGACCTCACAGTTTGAACAGGTGTTAGGACGACAACTTGCAAGAGTAGAAGAAGTTGCCTGTATCTTAGCCATCCACAACTCTAGTAGAGAAGCATATATATTTTAAAAAATAATTTTACTGTTGTGCTTTATTTGTTATGGTACTGTGGATTGGGATAGACGAAGAATGGAAGTAAAGTCTGGAGGTTCTTGTGGTGATTGTTGTTGTCTTGTGGTAGCTTTAGAGGTGTTTTTTTTTCTCCACCACTCTAGCTCTGTGCCTGCTCACAGGCAATTAAGGACACAAATATTAAAAATAGTTTTGACAAGTTTGAAATGTTATTGTCTTACCTAACTTCCTTATTCTACCAACAGCAACTACCATCCTTAATGTAGTAGCAGCAGAGAATGGACAGTGTATCCAGTTGTCATCCATTCCTTTTCTTGTTTCTTCTTCACATATACTCTTCTCTGCCATTTCTGCTAACATAGTATGTGGTTTTAATTTCGCATACATCTGAGAAACAGAAAAAAACTTTAATTGCCACAGCTACCAAAAGATGGCAATTTCCATCAGAAGTGTAAATGAATATAGTTAGAGAAAGAACTTTAAGTTTAGTAGAAGGTATGTTTTGTTTTTGGTATGGTTGGTTTGGTTTTAACAGAACGAAATGATAATTACCCACAGTTTGTTCACCCCTTCCCTTCAAATACAGATCATAGCTACAAAAAGTATTTGCAAATTCAGGCATAAATCAACTAATATTTGCAGTTATGGGGAATAAAAAAAAAAGAAATTGAAAGGCTGAAATTTTTGGTTTTAGCTTTTTGCAAGGAATATCTGAATGTTTCAATTAAATTATCTTTCAGAATTACTACCACATAATCAATATTTAGAGGGTAGTTGAACAACTAGTTAATGTTTTATGTTTAATATAGTAGTTTTTTTGCCATTGTTCCTAGTTTTAGGTATCAAGAATTTTATTTCTTTATTTATACATGTCTAGTTAACTGCTGTTAACTTTTTTGTTGATATTCAAAGATAAGTGCTTATTTGGGAATCCAAGTACTCTTCAAAAGCTGCAGTAACCTTGTTGTCAGTCAAACAGCAATAGTGGAAAAAAAAATATTTCCCTTAAACTCTGAGTGAAGAATGCTTCATAAGCACATATGTGCAAAGAACTTGATCCACAGCAGAGACTATATTTGTTTGAGAATGCATTGCTCTATTTTTTTTTGTGTGCTTGTCACCTTTAAACCTTACAAATATATGAACTGGAAGCCTATCACCCAGAATATACTTGAAATATATTTGTACACAACATATCACTGTATCTTCTGTAAGTTTTTGTTTAGAACATATTCCTGGAATGCAATGCAGGTTTTTAATTTTTTCCCTAATTTATTGTTCTGGGCTTTAGAGAAAGCAGTAAATGCTGCTCTTGATAATTGTACCCACACCTACAGAAAATCTTAACAACATACTTGGATGATTATTCAAGACAGAGAACTTTCTGTTTATTTGAATGTCTGTGGTGGGTTAACCTTGGTTGTCTGCCAGTTGCCCACCAAGCTGATGCTATCTCCCTAGGCTGCAGCTTCCTGCAGGGCACATCCACCTGCTGCAGCATGGGGTCCAGTGGGAATACTTGCTCAGACATGGCCCTCCATGGGCTGCAGGGGAATCTGTGCTCTGGTGCCTGGAGCACTTCCTCCCCCTCCTTCTTTCACTATGGTGTCTGCAGGGATATTTCTCTCACATTTTCTCACAGCTGGTGGGCAGCATAATTTTTTACCCTTTCATAAATATGTTATCATAGAGGTGCCACAAGCATTGCTGAATGGCTCAGTTTTGGGCAGTGGTGGGACCATTTTGAAGTCAGCTGAAACTGTTTAAGATGTGGCAGCTCCTGATCTTTTCTCACAGAAGACACACTTGCAGATGTTTCACCACCAAAACTGTCAATTTGCAAATGCCATAAAAAATCCTTTGTTGCTGTTCATTTCCATTATTTAATTTTACCTTGATTAATATCAAATTACATTCCCATAATTTAAAAAGAAGAGTTTTCATTCTCATATTTCTGTCACTGATAACAGTACTTGTATGTTTCTTTGATACTGAATCCTTATTTCCTTTTCTATCATTGTCAGTACAACTCTCATTCTTATGTTATACATATTGGTCAATATGTTATAAAGCAAATGCCACCCTGGGTACCCACATGCAAGAAGAAAAAGAAAAAACACCAAAACAAAACAAAACAAACAAAAAAACACACAAAAAGAAAAAAAAATAAAAGCATTGCAAGTGATCTTATTGCATTGTATCTTATTATTGAGTGTGCAATTTTGGTTGCTTGGGGACAGCTGGGTGTCATGAAACATTAGAAAAATTTTCCTGTTTTTGCAGAGCATGGTTTGCCAATTTTATCTGTTCCATAGAAGCTGTCATCATGGGGAAAAACTGAATGCACTTGATTTCTGATGTTAAGCAATAAGTAAATAATTTATAATGAAAATCAGAGAAGGCATTTACAGTATAACTGTATACTTTAAATCTGTGAGGTGCATCACGTCACTTTGCTAGTTTTTTGCAATCATTCTCAAATGAGAAAGCAAACTGATAGCTAAACCTAATCCTAGATGGATAATAACTACTAAGTTTGCATTCACCAGAACACAGTTCCACATATGCTGTTTATGTAGAAGATACGGCTGTGTTGGTTCTTTCTGCAGGAAAACAATCAAGCAAACAAAAGCACTCAGTGAGAAGTTTAATACAACAGTATGCCTTATAGAAAATTCCTTCTGGAATTCCTTCTTGTCCACCCTTGTGACAAGAACTGGGAGTGGAAATCTTAGTAATTGGATCATTCCCACTGAGCTGAGAGGCTTAAATTCATCACACAAACTTTGTCAAAATGAAGAAGGGCACAATTGCCATCAACTTACACACACACAAACTCAAAAACCTTTTTTGCTCAAAAGTTGCACTGTCTTATGTACTTATCTTCTAGTACAAGATAAGGACATCTGCCGATATACATTTGAATATAGATTTTGAATAATATTAAAATGTCTAGCTTCCTTAGAAAACACACAGGACTACCAGTGAGCAATGGTAAAAATTAGCTGATGCTGACTTCTTACTCTAAATTCTTCCTAAAAGCCTGAGACAAAGTCCTGGTTAAATACAAAGCCTAAGCCTGGAGATTAATAAAATGCCCCATATGTCTAAGATTGATGAGGTGCCTAGGAGTTCTTTCTCCATGCTAAAATAAGCAACGAGTAATTCTAAGACTGGCCTAATGGGTAGTAAATGCAGGTGTTTGCAGAGACTGATCTATCTCAAACACGTCTCAGTTTGGTATTTATCATTCTTTAGAGTTAGTCCATTTCCACTAACTATAGAAATAGCAAGTATAATTAGCTAAGGTTAGCTGTTTCAGGTAAGGTTAGTAAAATGAACATTAGCATAAACAAATACCTGTCCCAGCTTTCAACAGAGAGCATAGAAGAGCCATTTGTCTGATGTAGTAAACAAAAATTCTGGAAGCCCTGGGTAATGAATAATTAAACAACTAAATTTATACTTTCATCAAAGTAAACCTGGTATCATCAAAATAATGATATGAAGAATTTTTAAATACATACAGCATGGGAGTTACATCAATAGCAGAAAGTCGATAGAAGAAAAGCAAACAAGCAAGTTTTGACTTCTAAGTGTCAAGCATCAAATGAAAGTCCATATGCAATAGCTGTATTCAGTGAAGGAAGGAGGTATGCTTTGTGAACATCACAGAGAGATCTAATCTATTGTTCTACCTTTTATGAGTTTTTGTACATAGATGTCTAATATTCATTATGAGGTAGCTGTGTATCATTTAATATAAGGAAAGTGAAGAAAAAATCAGAGAAAAAGCATAAACTTTATATTCATACTATCCTAAAATAACTGCTTAGCTATATGTCACAAGTTATCTTTCAGGAGGGCCACTTTTTCCTACACGTACTTGAATTTGGTTGTTCAGTTAAGTACTTAGTGTCTAAAGAAGTAAGACATCTAAGTAAGAAGGGTAGTGATTAAAAAAGGCCTATGGGAGATGCCTATTCATCTGAAACAGGAGCTGGATGCCAGACAGGATAACGGGAATCTCAAACGTTACTGGACACCTATGCTTAGTCAACTGACTCTCATTTCTATGTTTTTTTTCTGGACAATTAATGTTGCTTCATTCAGCTGCACACTCTGCAGAGGTGTCTCATGCTATTTACAAAGTGAAAGCATACAGTGTCAGTGACATCTGAAATACCCTGTGTTCTTCCATCTGGCCTGAGCCTGCTGGTTCAGAACAGAGTGGATTTTCTTTTGTTTGTTTTTCCTTTTCTTTTTTTTTTCTTCCCTTGTCTAATACAGATATTTCAGACTTCCCAAAAAGTTCCAAGTAACCCCAGGCAGTAATATTCAGTTACTCTATGGAACCCTCGAATCTCTTTGGTTTACAGTGGTCATGAGATTACACTGGACATATTCATAAACACTCCATTAATGGCAATGAGAGCTTAAAAACCTGTAAAGGAACACCTACAGTGAAACACCTAAATTTTAGGATCAAAAGTCTGAGGCTAGATTCCATCCTTACAGCTTGATTTGGTTACCTAAATATAGGCAGGATATTCAAAATGCTATAGATTATTGAAAACACCGTATGTAATGGCCTTTTTATTTACAGATATGCCAGATCAGATAAGATCCCCTAGAATGTATCAAACAACAAAAAATATTTGCAGTTTCAACAGCTAAAATCAGCTCTGAATGTTGAGTAACATGAATCTTTTTATTCCTTTGTGACCAGGATTTTACGTTAGTTTGTGAGCAGTTCTTGATAAATATTATTAAACTGTAACTTGATAAATATTACTGAAATATGAAAGCATTTTGGAAACATATATGTAATAAGACTCCTTGTAAATACCTCCTTAATACTGGACATTGTATGTTAATTTATCCTTTAAAAATGTTTCTAATACACATACAAATAGAAATACACACACAAAAATTTAACATTCTATAAATTTGAACAGCTGAAATTATTTTCTGTGTTGTATTTCTTTATTATTAATAATTTAGAAGATCATTATTTTGTTTATCTTTGTTATTGCTGTCACTACACTCTTTGTAGTGGATAAATGTTTTGAGGTAATTCTATCCTTTGAGATCATAAACAGTAACAAATGCTTTTTGATTCACTTACAAATTATAAGAGAAGAGCCATGAAATTTTCCTAACCTTTTCTGCAGCTCAATAAATCACAAACAGACAAGAAAGTTAAGCACTGCTTCAGTGGAAAATCAGCAGACAGATGTAGAACACATTCCCCTCAAAATAATTCAGAACCTGTTCCAATTTATCAAATGCCTACTTTATCTGTCAAAACAATGTCCTTTCTCAAATAAAGGGCATTGTTTCTGCAGCAAGAAAAAGGTTCTGATGTATTGTTATCTGCAAATGGATGGTGGAATAATGGAAAAACAGGCAGCATTTCAAGCTAAGAGATCAAAGGGCAGAATACATTACAATTCTTGTTAAAATAAATTCGGCTGAAATTGTAATTTTAATAAAGACATTTATAACCTTAAACAATTTTTGGAGTTTACAGATCAGCAGAAACAATAAGAAAATCCCCTTTAATATAAAAGTTAATGTATTTCTTCATATTGTGAGAACTTGAAATTTCAGAGAAACCGAGATTTACAAAGCTGCAATGTACTGGTATCTCATGTTTACTTTTGCAGACAAAATATTTTCAATAGATTTCTTATTTTTTTTAAGCATATTTACATATTGTCATCACACTACAAAAACACAGCTTTCTAGATTAAGAATTTCTATAAGCAAAATTTATTAACTTAAAATCTTCCAAGACCATTTTGATATCCAAAAGTTATATAATGTGTTATGATATCAAGTCACAATATTACTCAAACTCCTCCTTAAAATTAGCCATCCTTTCCAAATTCCACTAACAAAATTAAGAATGAAATAACTTTTAAGCTCTATTCTCTCTACAGTAAATTAGAAAACAAAAATTAATCTGTTAATAATTCTCAATTAATGAAAAAAGACTGGCATTTATAAGTGTTCAGCAAATCTGAAAACTCAAACCTGGTTCTATTACCAAGTCCTTTTAATGCTCAGATACTTTCTTTAACCTCAACATGTCAGATATTTATGATGATTCCTGCAGCCAGCTTGAACCTGAGCTGAACTGTGACAACTTTGCACTGATGTATCTGTCTCCTTCATGATTGCATGAAGCTCTTTCTTTCATATATTCTTCCATTTTTCAACTCTTTTTTTTTATGTAACTGTGACCTCTGTCAGTTACTAGCTGTTTTTTTTTCTCCTTAGGATACATTTTTATTATCAGTGAGTTCTCTAAAAATACATGACTGAATCAACTCTTTTAAAAAAGTATTCATTTATGATCAACTAATAGCAGCTTCAAAAGTTAGCAATTTTTTTTCGATAGTTTCCTTAAATTGTGATATTCATAGGCATCCATCATTCTAGAAAAAGAAACTCCATGATCAGAATGATAGCAACATAAAAAAAGAACATTCTGCTCAATACCTTGTGATATGAAGGTTGGCTTCACTAGTTTTTATTTCAGTGACACTGCAGCGCAAATCAAAAACTAGGCCCAGCATCTTGAAATCTGGACATCTGTTAAAGCTAAGTTATGCCAGCTCTTACTCAGCTACATAAGTAGACATCTGTGTTTACAAGCTGAAATCAACTAGTACTCGTATAGTACATTATAGCAGATGAGGAATTCTAGAATTGTCTAATTAAGACTGGACTAATTCAAAAAGGTTACTAATAGCAATACAAGGTTTGCCCAATGTGAAACAAAGTAGAATTGTAGAAAAATATTTGCATTCCTAGGTGCACATCACCACTCCCTTGCTAGGGGAAATTTGCTAGCAGCACTGTGTGGGAGAACTTTCTGATCTATTGCAGGTTAGCTTGAATGGTTTAATTAAGAAAATTGCACCAATACAACTGATTGTGTCCGTGCTATACTAGGAAACACTCACAGAACAATGTCACTGACCAATGTCACTGCAGGATGACTGCCAGCTTGTGGGTATTGGGAAGCTGACTGATTTTCTCTTCAGCACAGCCCAAATGAGAAGGGATTGTGTATTTCAGTCTCACAGATATGTAGGGTTAGGCTGGCACATTGTCCTGGTTTCAGCAGTAGCAGTCATCTTCCCCTGCTTAGTAGCTGGTGCAGTTCTGTGTTTCTGCCTTTCAGCCTGGGAACAATGCTGATAACACTGATGTTCTTAGTCGTTGCTAAGTAATATTTAGTCTGACTAAGGACTTTTCAGTCTCTCATGCTCTGCCAGTGAGGAGGGGCAAAAGCTGGGAGGAAGCAGAGACAGGACACCTGACCCAAACTAGCTAAAGGGGTATTCTATACCACAGCATGTCATGCCCACTGGGGGCAGTTACTAGGAAGGGCTAGATCACTGCTTGGGTTGGGCTGGGTATCAGTCAGCAGGTGGTGAGCAGTTGTATTCTCTTCCTTTGTTATTTCCCATATCATTATTATTATTGGTGGTAGCAGTAGTGGTTTGTGTTATACCTTAGTTACTGGACTGTTCTGATCTGAACCCGTGGGAGTTACATTCTTTTGATTCTCCTCCCCATTCCTCCAGGAGTGGGGGGAGAAAAAAAGGTGGGAAGTGAGTGAGTGGCTGCATGGTTCTGAGTTACCAGCTGGGCTTAAACCACGACACACATGCAGGCTAAAATTCTTTGAGAAATATCCAGGAGCATTCTTTCACTGCTCTTTGCTGCTGAAACAATTCAGAACAGCACTAGTTTGCTTAACCAAGCAATAGATCAGTGTTCAGTACAGTTTTGTCAGTTTAATCAAAACAAATTGAAAAGGACAAATAAAGAATCCTGCTAGCAGAGTAAATAAACACTAACGTTTCAAGAGTGAGATAGACCCATATAGTACTAGCAAATATTTGAGCAGCACTTTAAAATCTTCATGTCACCAACTTCTTTTTCAAGAAATAGTTGACAATAGTTACCAGCAGAAAACTGGGTTTCAAAGGTGAATCTGTTGAAGGAATTATGAATATACACATTTTTATGACTGATATTGACACTCGCAAGTTTGATGAAAAGTAAGAAGTGAGAAACTACTACAAATGTTATTTTAATTTAATAAAGATATTGCGTAACTATTGACAGAAGAAAATCGTCATTAAATAAAGATTAATGAGGAAATGAATTAAATTCGAAGAATGTAAAACTAAAAAAAAAAAAAAAAGCACTATCTGCTGTCTTGCCTGTTATAGCCTCTCTCCCCTCC
The DNA here is from genome assembly GCF_012275295.1 of Melopsittacus undulatus. Lineage (NCBI taxonomy): Eukaryota > Metazoa > Chordata > Aves > Psittaciformes > Psittaculidae > Melopsittacus > Melopsittacus undulatus. Next base: position 39,474,723 of record NC_047528.1, on the reverse strand, counting down.
GTGAAATTATGAAGTTCAGAATCATGTTTCTATATGACATTTTTTTGAATGGAATCAGGATTTCTGGTTTGGCACTGTTTCCTTTCTTTTAGGTACATCTTTCTTTTACTTAAGAGAGAATTTTCTCACCAATAGTTCAAGAATACAGTGCATAAGAAACAAAGTGAGAAATTTTTAATCGAGAGTGATGAAGACAATAAGCAGCACTTTCTGTGAGCTGTGTGAGAATGAGTACTTACAGGGAAAAAAAAAGTTTAAAATAAGGTTTTTTTAAGGAAGTTAAAGTATTCAGGAAACATTTTATTAACTGATAGCCAAAAAAAACCAGGACCTTGACTCTTTTTAATATGAAGTAATGGAAGAACAAAATAAATTATATGCAACTGATTTGACAAAGCTCTTCCTAACTGTAATAAAATTTCACAATGTGGTCAAAAACCACATTGTTATCAACACTTCCCACCAATACAGTTCTCCTCAACTATCATTTTTGCTTTGAAAGAGAGATTAACTTTTTTGCAGAGGTTAAAGGAAAATGAAGCTATGTGTGTCTCTCTGGTTTTAAGAAAAAGTGGTTTGTGGTTCATATTTTCATAATCTTATAACAGAAATTCTTAGGAAAAACAGTATGAAACTGAGCAGACACATACAATCCTTATGTTCCACTTGATATTCACATGTTGATCTCATAATTAGGGAAAGAAAATCAAGACAGTTTAATCTAGCTTTTCTCTGGAAAATTACTTGAAAAAACTGTAAAGACTTGCAAACAGTTACGAATTTAGGTGTTAACTATGACCAATACATGAATACTCAGGCTTATGAAATCTTGATCTCATCTGCTATGTAGCTTCATAAAAGGTAGTCACAAGTAGAGTTTTTTTTCCATACATCATTTAGTTGAAAAAGGCAAACCAACTCATTTCATTTAAATTTCAACAAATTATGTTGACTATGGTATAGTATCAAATTAAATTGCTACACACCACATTTTTCTCCAAAGTTAAAATCAGTTATGACATTGAGTACATACTTAAACATACAGTAAAAACGGCAATTTTAAAATTAAATATTCCATGCTTAATTAAGAAAGGTTATGAAAAGCTTCCCATTTGAGTGTTTTAGTGTTCTTCATCATTTGAAATACACATCAAAACATGGAAATACCAAATTATGGATCTTCCAATCTAATACACAGCTTACAGTAAAGGGAACTTTGAATATCCCCTTAGAGATTTCAGCAATAATTTTCCACTCCATTACACCAATTTCATACTGGGGTAAGCCCATTGATGTCAATGGTGTTACATCAACTTAAAAACAATACAACAGAACAGAAGATCAAGGTTATTCAAGCTCTTATTTATGGTTATGGAAAATTACACATGTCTGATGTACATGTATATAACAGCACTGTGTTGTTTTGTATTTCTTTGATAATGAAAATGTCCTCATATATAGAAAGCAGAAAAACTGAAGTTGAAACATAACAGGTATTTACCAGCTAAACATACATAGGTGTAGACAGCAAATGCTGGTTATAAAATAACCACACAGATGACAGCTGCTCAGTTACCCTAAAATTAAATGTAAGAAAGTTTGAATAGACTAAATTTTCAAAAATGACGAAGTCCCAGGAAACTATAAATCAGAAAGGCAATAGGTTTAGAGATGTGTCTGCTCCTGCACTACCTCGTATTTTATTTTTATTTATGTTATGTTTCCGGAAAAGTAACTGGACTCATTACTGAAAATTTCTGAAATATTTTACTCTTGACACAATAGCCACATAAGTAAAAATGCTGTCATAGTCACAAAATTAACTACAAAGGAAAAGTTCTGTTAGGAACATAGAATTGGTTTAACGGGCTGAATCTTCATTGTAGCTGAAAGTATACCTGAAAGCTGTCTGAACAGCTAGTTGATTCCAATATACAGTGCTGCCCAAATATACTACCTAAATCCAAGCTTTTTAAACATCTCATCTTTCCTGTGTCAGATCATGTCTTTGAAAAAGAAAAAGATCTTTCTTTGAAAAAAAGGGGGAAGGGCAACAACTGTGGAGGGGCTTCGACTTCTCTGTTCTTCCAGATCCTGTTGCTTTCCACAAGAACAAATGAGGTATCTGGAGGCACATGACATAGGATCCTCCCCATCCCAGTCCATACTTGGAGTAAAACCATGATGGAAAGATGGTAAGCCCTTAGGGACTTGCACATAGGCTCTCAAAACTTTGTGAGGAACTTAAACAGGCAATGTGGATGGGTAACTAGTTTATTCTCAAGCTGACCTGGGTATCAAATTTTCTGAATCCTATGCTGCCTCATTTAGCTTTTTGTTCATTGAAAAGGTTCACATTCACTTCCAGATTTTTTTCTACTGAAGTAATACCTTCTGAAATAGAAAAGTCAAGGTATCACACTTGACCTTTAGCTGTAGAAGGGTATTAACTTCCAGTAACTCCTGAGTTACATCTATCACAGAAGTCTTGATATATTTCAATGTATCAAATTACACCAGATACTAAGTATCCTATCTCCCCTGAGTATAATGGAGCTTGGACCCCTATCCTGTTATATTGTAAATACCAAATTTAGGTTTTTTGATCCTACACTTTAATCCCAAACAAGTTTCAGATTAATTTAAATAACCTACCAAAAATAAAATTTAAATATTGTTGAAAAAAGCCACAAACAGTAATCTAAAACCTAAACATAATGCCATAACATATAAAAAAAAAAAAAAAAAAAAAGGAGAAAAATATTGATACAAGAAAGAATGGGTCAAGTCTATAGGGAAGCATACTATAGAGAACTTGAATATGAGTATACATATTGAAGTAAAAAAAAAGGTAGGTTAATTTAGAAAACAGCTTATGTCAGTTTTTTCATACTGTTACACATTTATTTCAGGGTGAACTGAGCCACCTTCTGGAACTATCTTCCTTCTTTCATATAGAGTGAAAGTAGCCAAGTCTGTTACACTAAGAGCTAGTATTTTAGATGGCTACATTCAAGTAAGATTAATCTTAATCACATCCTTTATTTCCACCATGGCAATTGTTTGATAGTTTTAATCATCTTGTGCTTCAAAGGTTAAATCAGTGGGGTAACAGCTGCTTGCCTTAAAACAACTTACTTCCTTGATTAGTTCATTCATTGATCAGTGTTTTTATCAGTGATATATTAACACTTAGCAATTTGTCTCCAAAAACATTTTTCTTAATTATCCCTTTACAAACTCCAGAAGTCTGTGGAGGTTTGGGGGTTTGGTTCTTTGGTTTCTGTTAGGTTTATTTTGAGTTCTGTAATTTATTCCTGTTGGTCATCTGGAGGCATTGGGAAAATAATATTTTGAACATCACTCTTGAGTGAAGACAAGTTTGTACATTGTGGTCAGTTGACTGTAATTGGCTGCCAGAAGCCTATCCAGCTGCTCTATGACTCCCCCTTCTAAACAGAACAGGGAATAAAAAAAAGGTGGAAGCTCATGGGTCAAGGCAAATTTCCTCCCAGAAAAGTCCCCCAAATTTATATACTGATCATGGCACTTTACAGTATGGAATATCCCTTTGGCTAGTTTAAGTCAGCTGCCCTGGCTGTGCTCCCTCCCACTTTGTTGTGCCCCTCCTCATTGGCAGAGCATGGGAAAATGAAGTCTTTAACCAGGGTAAGAATACTTAGCAACAACTAAAACATCAGTGTGTTATCAGCATTATTCTCAGACCAAATCCAAAACATAGCACTGTACCAGCTACTAGGAAGAAAATTATATCTATCCCAGATGAAACCAGGACACCTGCTCATGTGTAATCAGCTACACAAGGACACAAAACTGAACTAAGAAGGGGATGGTATGCAGGTCTAATTCCTGTATTACTTAAGTAAAAGTCTGTGAGTTTAAGAGATAAGGTTGATCTATAGTGACTCAAAGGATAACTCCACAGTTCAGGACTCAATAATCATTAAGAAATAAATTGGGCTCAGCAGAATAAAAAGGAAAATCAAAAGGAAAATAAAAATTATCTAGTTTTCCACATATCATATAAGGAAAAACAAAGAATGTTTTTATGCTGGATGCACATGTGACCTGATTTGATGAAATTAGGTGTCTTGTAACATGTAAAAGAGATGAGGTTAATTTGTCACAGACCACTGCCCTTAAAATATCTGAATCTATCTACATATTAAAAGAAATATCCATTCATTGGGAGATAGCAGTGAATGATGGACTTCCATTTGCATGTCCTTTGACTTTAAACAAAGCCACTGAAGGCAGTAAGAATATTACCATTGGCTTCAGCACTATTTGGATACAGCTTAAGGATCTCTAATGGCATTCTATGTGTGTGAAGGGCTTGCAGGAACTGTCCTTCAAAGAAAGGCCCAGAAAGAGAGTCAGCTCATCAGGCAGTAAGAAGGGAATGCAATTTCATAGGAAGTTCTTTCAATACGTATGGATGGCCCTAGAATTAATATAAAAAATAGTCCACATTATTTAATAATGAATTGTTGCCATATAGTAAATACAAAGGATCTACTCAGACTTTTTAATCATTCAATTGCCACAGAGGGCATACTATTTACCCAGAGCATGCTTTCAAATGTGGCAAAGGATTACATGCATATTTTGCAAAAGAAACTTTTCCGAATTTTGTTGTCCTCATCAAATGTTTTTAATTTCAACGAATATTTGTTTTGTGGCCAATTTTTTTTTTTGTAAAATGCTTGAACACTCCAGAAGAAAATAACAAAACTCTTGTATATTTCTCTGAGGCACGTTCCTTAACTACCAAAATAATAGTTATGCCCTGACTTCTATGAGACTTTCATTTTTCCCTAGAGTGATGCAGCTTCATCAGAATTGAAATGGTCACCATGCTTCACAACTTCTCCTTCATAATTCCTGCACTATGTGATGTTAGGTACGACACTCTTGTGCTATTAGAACTACCAGCTTAAAATCCCATAAGCCAAGTAGCAAATGAAGACCCTATTTCTCACTTTCTGAGAAAGACCCCTTACCAGTAACCTAGATAACCTTGTTTTATTTTTTCTCTGCTCCCTCTCAGCTGCAATGTGGTGCTAGATGTTCTAAGATTACTGAATCTTGCTCATGCACTATATTTATCACAAGCTTAATTACTCAGGAGTACTCATATGGAAAGTGTTCCACTAGCTTGTACTATACAGTAAGTTTTCAATATATTGATAGTTATGAGCTTACCCAGCATATGTTTTTTGGTTTTGTTTGGTTTTTTTTTTTTTTTTTTTGCAGGGGAAGAAATTATTCTGAAATAAATGAGAACATTGGGACAAACTGGATACTTTAAACTCTCTTTTGCCTTCTGGTCCTTCAATGTTTCCCTGAGTATTTTGTTTCCAGTGACTTCAGCTGCTACACTCTTTTTTCTTGGAGTAGAGCTAAAATATTTTTTTTATCCTGCAATAGATTTATTTCTTTCACACCATTACAAATGTAGGCTTGTCATTTGGTTACTTACCTAGATGCTTAATTTATTCCCTTAGTGGGAATTCAGAAGAGGAAAACTACTGGCACAGCTCAAATCAAAAAGGAATATTTTTGTTTATAATTTTTACAAAACAGTAGCTGAAAGAATAACTTTGGATCAATTTTCACTTCTTTCAGTCAAGAGTTTTTAACCCTCTAAAGTTTATTGTATTTCTTTTTAAAAGGTATTTCAAATAAAATTCTGTGTTGCTAAAAACCAAATGAAAAATTTAGACATGTACCTTAACAATGACATATTTCAATCACTGTAATAGTGATTTCTTTGTTTGTTTCAGTTTCCAGAATATTACCTCCTTTTCACAGAACTTTGTAAAATTCACATGGCTGTAAGGACATATAAAAAAAACAGTATGTTTTTCAGAATTATCAAAAATACTGCAGAGATAGAAACTATTGAATTTTACCCAGTATTTTTAGCATAACTCTGTGGCTTTCTAATGTTGCATCTAATGCCAGCCTCAAGTTAATTCTGAATTTGCTATCCAGGTACATTTGGTGGATCTGATCTACTGTTTCTGTTCTCGTGCTTATTTCATATCTCTATAATTTTTTCTCAAATAGCTTCTCAAAATTTCAGCATCCTTTGGCCTTGAACATGATATGCCATTTCAGTGTTTGTATGTTTTCTATACTCTCTAATTGAAACCATATTACTTTTTACATTTTTCCTTGTAAAGCACTTCTGCCCTCTCCTTATTTTAGGAATACAGTTTTCATCAGCTCCTTTGTCTCATTTTACATAAACAAACTATTAAAATACTCAATAGTTTCAGAATGAGAGTTTTTTTAAATGTTTTTTATCTTCTCTTTAGCTAGCACCCATTATTTTTATATAAAGAGTGAAATGCTTTCTAAACAACCTCACAATATTCTCTCTATGAGGTAACAGCTTCATATATCTCAAGGTAATTTTCTTAATTCATAATACTCCACTTACAATGTGTCAACGATTACACAAAGCCAGGTACTCTTACAAATGTCTGGCTGTGGGTCCTCCTAAGAACAGTTCATCTTCTCGTATGTTTGAGGTGGGTGAGATAAATAACCTCTTGAAAAGGCTGGGGTTTCAGTTGTTTTTTCTCCTGCCCAGACAAGGCTTGATGCAATTGCTCACACTTCAGCATGAATTTCTATTTGAGATCCCCAGAAAGTATCCTTTGTGGTCCTATGCTGTCCACACAACACTTGTGTCATATATTCAGTCTAGTGCAAAAGTCTGACATTGTTCCAATGGCACTAGACAAGTATTTCTTAGCTGCTTTATAAATATTGTAGTCCAAACACCTACTCCAAATTGGCAGCTACCTTTGGTCAGGTTATTCGGCTACACTGACTAAAAGTGGGATTCAGTTTCTACTATCACTTCATGATCTTTATTTTACAGTTGATTCTTAGTTGCTGCCTGGCTATTGATATTTAGCCAATATTCTTCCAATTTAGTTACAAACAAAGAGAAGCTCTCACAAACTGGCAATAACATCCTGGCTCCACAAAAGTCAGTTGGGATGAGATTTATTTTTCTTAAAATTCAGCACTGCAATCAATCACTTAAACATAGATAACCATTGATGTGTGAGGTATCTGAAGGTATCTAACCTGAATTGCAGTTCCTTACCAGAAGCATGTGAGTTTCCCATAGATCTTTCATCATATGTACCATCTGTGAGCAGAATACCTCAGATGTTATGACCATCTCAGATAGTTCTGAAGTTTACTAAAAACTAATTCTACAAAAAAACCCATAAAAATTATTTCTATGAAGTTTGTGTAAAACCTCCCTTAAAAGTAGCTCCTTACAGTTTAAGTATGTTTTATACAGTGATGATATGAAGAATAGTTTGGTCTGTACTGGAATTAAGTGATCATACTCATACTCTTTTTCAGGGGTCAGTTATTCATTAGATGTGGACATTTTGGTTTAAATTAGTACTTTTCCTATGCACTTAATCAGAAAGTGACTTGAAAGACGGGAGAGAAATTATGATTACTATTTTTTCAAAATTAATTAGAAATCCCATGGAGTCAGTATGTCCATACCTTGAGGGAGGGACTGATTCATATCAGCAACAAGCCGTCTGGTTTCTTTAGTAGAAACATTGATAGTTTCCAAGTTTCCTTGACCAGAGAAAGGAACTGTGGGTTTATTTATTTATTAAGAAGCAGAGATCACTTTATCACTAGAATCACACTGTTTATGCAGTTTTCTTTAAAAGTCCACTTCTGAGAAAGAGAGGCTTCCAACGCTTTAGTTAGCATTCTGTATCCTACAGCTATTGCAAGCCTGGGTATGGCCTGACAGTTACATAAAAAGGGAAAGGCATGAACAGGTTGTCCGCCTCCCATACAAACGCAGCCTCTGTGATGATAATATCCATAGACTTGCCACTGCCAATCTGTACCAGGGTGTGAGATCTGGCAACAAGGAGACCAAGAAAACGTCTGGATTATGTCAAGGCAGAACCGGTGGTATAGAGATGTGCCAGTACACTGGTGCCAGGGGCCTATGAGATAAAGGGAGAAAGCCATTCCTTGTGGTTTGAGTGCTTCTACTTTAGTCTCATAGGAGACTATTGAGAAGGCAGGTTTTTAAATCATATGGGTAAGCTGTATAGGCATGTTAAGGGAGAGGGTAGCAAAGCGATCTTTTGGGCTGAAAAACTCTGTCTCCAGTTGTCTGCTGGAATAGTAAAAGTTACTTTAAAATTATAACAAGGTTTTGATCTGTATTTATGTTTTTATTCTATGAAACATTCCTATAAAGCTTCTACTATTGTTTGAAATGTTTCAGGCTTTGGTAAACTGGTTTGAAAATAAATAAATGCTTCAATTCAAAGGTTATGACTACACTGCTAATAAAGAGAACAAGAGACCAATTCCTGTCCCTGTGGCCCAGTGGCATTGATAGGTCACATTCCACCTGTTTAAAGATAACACCCCTGTTGCAGATTTACCTCAGAGAGAGCTGACTGGAGCAATTCAGACCTGGAAATTCAATGGGGTAAATAATCAAGAATTTTAGTGTTCAAGCTTACTCCCTAGCCATATTTTACATAGTAATATGGTCTGGAACAAAGAGAAAACTGTTCGAATTCCTTTCATTTTGTGTTAGAGATGAATGAGGGAATTGAAATTTTCATGTTCAGCATTTTGCACCTTTTTTTTTTTTGGTGGTGGAGTGATAGAGAAAAAAATCGTAATAAATAAAAAACCAAAACACCCCAAAACCAATCCAGTGCCATCATACTGTATTTTTTTTTCCTTTAAATTAATTTGAATTGAGTTTTTTTCATTTAACATTGTTTTGATGAAAATTACATAAATATGTGAACTAAAATACTTTATTTCACTATAGCTTGTTAGACAAATAGTTCTCAGTAATGCTAGTAAATTATTCCCTTGAAAAAGAGGAAAATAAAGTCTTAAAGAACTTCCAGTATAAAAACTTTCCCCCTAATACATCTCTGTGTTTGTCAGGGTTTATGTATTATAGATGTAGAGAGCTAAGCAATCACTGCATTGACAGGTGGAAACAATATTAAACTATTTCTAAATCTTACATTCTGTTCTGAAACTTACTGAGACTGAGGAGGATTTCAACATCACAGCAGATGACCACATCAGCTAGCTATATGAGGTCCCCATTCAAAGCTGTAGCCAAGGGAACAAATATAACCTTAAACAGAAATAGGATGCCAGAAGTGTTTAACAGGATCACAAAATCGTTATGGCTGGAATTGAACTCTGGAGATCATCTAGTCCAACACCTTTGCCAAGGTAGGGCCACCTAGAGCAGGTTACACAGGAATGTGTGCAGGTGGGTTTTGAATGTCCCAAGAGGAGACCCCACAACCCCCCCGGGCAGCCTGTTCCAGTGCTCTGCTACTCTCAGTGGAAAGAAGTTCTTCCTCATGTTGAGGTGAAACTTATTGTGTTTTAGTTTATGGCCATCGCTCCTCATCCTGCTGCTGGGCACCACCACAGACTCTTTCACCATCCTCCTGGCAGCCACCTTTGGGATACTTATATGCATCAGTGAATTTCCTCTCAGTGTTCTCTTGTCTAGACTAGGCCCAGCTCCCGCAAACTGTCCTCATAATTGAGTGTCCTGGGTTCAGCAGTAGCAGTCATTTGTCTCCTTCTTAGAAGCTGCTGCAGTGCTGTGTTTTTGACTTTCAGCCTGTGAACAGCACTGATAACACAGATGTTTTTAGTTGTTGCTAAGTGATATTTAGTCTTACCAAGGACTTTCTGAGTCTCATGCTCTGCCAGGGAGGAGGGGAAGCCAGGAGGAAGCAGAGACAGGACATCTGACCCAAACTGGCCGGAGGGCATATTCCATACCACAGCATGTCATGCCCAGTATAGAAACTGGGGGGAGTTACCTGGAAGGCCCAGATTGCTGCTCAGGTGTGGCTGGGTAAAAATTTGTGGGTGGTAAGCAGTTTTATTCTCTTCCCTTGTTATTTCCCTTATCATGATTATTATTGGTGGTATCAGTAATGGTTTTGTGTTATATCCTAGTTACTGGGCTGTTCTTATCTCAACCGGTAGGAGTTACATTCTTTCAGTTCTGCTTCCTATACCTCCGGGAGAGGGCGGAGGAAAAAAGTGGGGGAGTGAGCCTGTGGCTGCATGGTTCTGAGTTACCTGCTGGGCTTAAGCCATAACAGGAAGATGCTCCAAACTCCTGATCATTCTTGTGGTTCTCCACTGCACCCTTCCTAGCAGTTCCTTATCTTTCATGTACTGAGGAGCCCACAGCTGGATACAGTATTCCAGATGTGGCCTCACCAGGGTCAAGAAGAGGGGGAGGATCACCTCCCTCAACCTGCTGGCCACACACCTCCTGATGCACCCCAGGATACTATTTGCCCTCTTGGCCACAGGAGCACACAGCTGGCTCATACTCGACATTATCTACCAATACTCCCAGGTCCTTCTCAGCTGAACTGCTCTCTACTTGAGCATCTCTCTCATGAGGAAATGCTGAGAGCTGGAACTCTTCAGCATGAACAAAAAAGCTCAGGGGAAACTCTTCAATGTATATAAGCCTGATGGGAGGGTATGAAGAGAGAAGCAGGCCCATCACAATAGTCTCCAATGACAGAAGAAGAGGCACTATTAAAGTACACAAAATTATACCTGAATACATCAAAACATTTTATTTAATCTGAAGGTGATGAAACACTGCAAGATTGCCCAGAGAGGTCATGAAGTTTCTCTGTGGAAGTGATCAAAACCCAACTGGTCACATCCAAAGAGTAGTAAATGGCTCAGTGTCTCTATGGATATCAGTGATGAGTGGTGTCTCCTCAGGGTCTGTATTAGGACCAGTACTGTTGAATACCTTCATCAGTGACACAGACAGCAAGATTGAGTGCACTCTCAGCAAGTTAGCAGATGACACCAAACTGAGTGGTGTGGTTGACACACCTGAGGGACAGGATGTTACCCAGAGGTACCTGACAAGCTTGAGAAGTGGGGCCATGTGAATCTCATGAGGTTTGAGAAGGCCACCTGTGTCACACTAACCCCTGTTATAAACACAGGCTCAGGAACAAGGGATTGAGAGTGGCCCTGTGAAGAAGGACTTGGGGGTACTGGTGAATGAAAAGCTGGACATGAGCTGGTAATGTGCATTTGAAGTCCAGAAAGGAATTGTATCCTGGGCTGTATCAAAAGGAGGTTGATGGAGGTGATTCTGTCCTGCTACTCCATTCTTGGTGAGATGCCACCTGAAATATTGCATTCACCTCTGAAAACATCAGCATAGCAAAGACATAGGCCTGCTGGAGCAGATCCAGAGGAGGGCCACAAAGATGTTCAGAGGGATGGAACACATCTCTGTGGAAAGGCTGAGACAGTTAGGGTTGTTTTGCCTGAAGAAGGCTCTGGGGAGACCTTATTGCATCCTCTCAGTACGTAAAGGGTCTTATGAGAAAGATGGAGACAGACTTTTTGGTAGGGCCTGTATTGATAGGACAAAGGGTTATGGTTTTTAAATGACTGAGTGTATATTTAGACCAAATATAAGGAATATATTTTCTGTGATGAGGGTGGTGAACCTCTGGAACAGATTGACCGGGGTAAATGCCCCATCCCTGGAAACGTTCAAGGCCAGACTGGATGTGGTTCTGGGCAATCTGATCTAGTTGAAGATGTCCCTGTTCACTGAAGGGGGTTTGGACTAAATGACTGTTGTGGTTTAAGCCCACTCGGTAACTCAGAAACCATGCAGACACTAGCTCACTCCCCCCTCTTTCCTTCCCCCACTCCTGGAGGGATGGGGAAGAAAACCAAAAGAATGTAACTCCCACGGATACAGATAAAAACATCCCAGTAACTAAGGTATAACACAAATCACTACTGTTACCACCAATAATAATAATGATAAGGGAAATAACAAGGGAAGAGAATAAAACTGCTTACCACCCACAAATTTTTACCCAGCCACACCTGAGCAGCAATCTGGGCCTTCCAGGTAACTCCCCCCAATTTCTATACTGGGCATGACATGCTGTGGTATGGAATATGCCCTCCGGCCAGTTTGGGTCAGATGTCCTGTCTCTGCTTCCTCCTGGCTTCCCCTCCTCCCTGGCAGAGCATGAGACTCAGAAAGTCCTTGGTCAGAGCAAACATTACTGAGCAGCAACTAAAAACATTGGTGTTATTAGCACTGTTCCCACGCTGAAAATCAAAAACACAGCACTGCAGCGGCTTCTAAGGAGACAAATGACTGCTACTGCTGAACCCAGGACAACAACCTTTAAAGGCCCCTTCCAACCAGACCTATTCTATGATTCTATGATTCTATGATTTTATGGTTATGGACAACTGGCTCTAGAGCTTTGTCAGGTAATGCAAGCAGTATCTTTAAATCTTCTGGCCAAGTATCATAAGATACTGTGTTAGAAGAATTATTTGTCACTATTTTAAAAATTTCTGCCTTGGCTGGGTATTTTCACAGCTGAATATCACATGTAATATTTGTAGCTCTCTGTATGTATTGCATTACTGAAATATGAAGAAGTAAGAATTTAACTTTGTTAGTAATATTTAAATTACATAAATTGTCTGTATTTATAAATCAAATATGTAAACTTAACTTGTAGTGATGGTGGTTTTACTTATGCTTGTCCTGTGGAAAGTGAAAAGAAGATGTGATTGAAGATCCTCATTGTTCCTTTAAAAACTTCATTTTAGAAAGATTAATCTTCTCATCTGAAAGGTTATGAATAGGTGGCTTCAGAAGCTCATAAAAACATTTGCTGTTGAACGAAGAAGCTTTGTATGCTGAGTACCTGAGATTAGAATCTCTCCCAGTGTTAGTGTATTCAGCTTGCAGAGAGGCTTCATCATTTCCCCTAACAAAAAGAAGATTCTTTACACATTTGTTCTGTGATAATTTTTGTGAGTGCAAGGACATTTGATTGGATACACAACTAAAACATTCTTTGTAGTGGATGTTGTTTTTCATTAAATAGAACAGGATTTTTTTTTCTCTCCCTGCAATAGGTTGATAAAATTAAACACTTACATTTCGGGGTTGAATTACATGGTCACAGCCATCACAAAAGTAATTGCCATTGGGTACCTATGCCACTGAAGGTATACAGAGATGAATAATGCACTTTAAGAGTACACTTTTGTCTTTTAAGTTGGGCTTCTTCCATAAGCCATCAGAAGAAGATCTTTAAACAAGTTATTAAGGTCAGGGTTGTTTTGAATAATGTTCCAATGTTTCCCTGATAATTGCTTGGATTCCGCCTACCCATTTTTAACCTAGTGACATGGCTAATAGAAAGTTATTTGTGTTTTGATGTACAGTTGTTTCGATAGGAGCTCCACTCATGCTTTCCCAACTCCAGGTTTATTCTAGGCATGAGGGGATTGTACTTAAGAAAAGAAACTATAAAATAAATAAAACTTTTCTCTGAGCCTATCAGACCTTTTCAATAAAGGCCTTTATGTTAGAGAATCTCTTGAATATAAAATGTTATTTAATCAGTAAGTCCTAGCTTTTATTAAAGCTGGCAATTTTTGTAGTATTATTTTTTGCATGTGATTAGGTGTATTTGCTATGATAGGCAATATTTCATCTTGAAACTTGCTAGCAGAACCATGTATCAAGATAATGTTCCTATTTCCCATTACGTTCAATATGGAGATGAAATATTTTATGATTTTTCTCTGCACCTGTCAAAATAAACAAAATATAATTTCCAGGATAATTTCTAATGAATTTTAAACTTTGTATTTTTCTTAGTAAGTTATATTTTCATATTTTCAATGTGGAAATAAGGAAGATTCATGTTATGTTTTTCTTTGCATATAAAACCTGTCCCTTTGACTGGAATAAATGAGAAAGCTTATGGAGTAAAGTGCCATTTGCTGCAAGTCAGTGTATCACAGTATGACCCTCTGAATTTTGCTCCAGTAAGATATGCAAGATCTACTAAGTAACACAGAAATTATTACATGTATAGATTTTGCAAATAAAATAACTTGCATTTTAATTACACTTCCCCACTTATTTAAATGCTATTCTCAATATGTTTGGTTTTGAAAGAAAAACTCCATTTAAAGCCTGTATTCCTGTTTTTTGATTTATGATGAGAGAAATCAGGAAAAGATCAGTAAATTTACTCCAACAGAAACAGCATTTTATTCGTTATTCCAGTGCTAGAATTCTACTTCTTTGCTTGGGAGAAAACCCCAGAGATGTCCACATGGAATGAAGAACGTGCTCTTTGTTGTCTTAACATGAAAAAACCAACCATCCCAAAGTACAGGAAGAGAACAGTTCTAAGTAATATGAGTAACAGTTATGACTAAAATGTTTGCAGAAAATATACAGAAGGGCAAAAAGTAAAGTTTTGAAAGAAGCCACTTAAATAAAAAAGGTATATATTTGTTGTTGATGTCATCAGTTGACGTAATATACCTGAACTTGTGCAAAGTGTTTGACACTGTCCCACACGAAATCCTTGTCTCTAAATTGGAGAGACATCAATTTCATAGGTGGACCACTTGGTGGATAAAGAACTGGCTGGATGGCCGCACACAAAATGTTGTGGTCAGTGGCTCCATGTCCAGCTGGAGACCAGTAACGAGTGGTGTCCCTCAGGGATCGGTGTTGGGACCGGTCTTGTTTAATATCTTTGTCACTGATATGGACAATGGAATTGAGTGTGCCCTCAGCAAGTCTGCTGATGACACCAAGCTGTGTGGTTCTGTTGATATGCTGGAGGGAAGGAATGCCATCCAGAGGGACCTTGACACACTTGTGAGGTGGGCTGATGCCAGCCTCATGAATTTTAACCATGCCAAGTGCAAGGTCCTACACCTGAGTCGGAGCAATCCCAGGCACAGCTACAGGTTGGGCAAAAAGAAAATCCATGGTAGTCCTGCGGAGAAGGACTTGGGGGTGTTGGTCAATGAGAAAATGAACATGAGCCAGCTTCAGTGTGCACTAACAGCCCAGAAGCCCTGAAGCACCTCCGGTATGAAGATAGGCTGAGAAAGCTGGGGCTGCTCAGCCTGGAGAAGAGGCAGCTGCATGGAGACCTCATGGCAGCCTTCCAGTATCTGCAGGGGGCCTACAGGGATGCTGGAGAGGGACTATTCATTAGGGACTGTAGTGATAGGACAAGGGGTAACGGGTTGAAACTTAAACAGCAGAGGTTTAGGCTGGATCTAAGGAAGAAATTCTTTACTGTGAGGGTGGTGAGGCACTGGAAAGGGTTGCCAGGGAGGTAGTGAATGCTCCATCCCTGGCAGTGTTGAATGCCAGGTTGGATGAAGCCTTGGGTGATATGGTTTAGTGTGAGGTGTCTCTTCCCATGGCAGAGGGGTTGGAACTAGATGATCTTAAGGTCCTTTCTAACCCTAGCTATTCTATGATTCTATGATTCTATGATCTGGTTTCTAAATCTGTTATTGAGACTGAGACTGTCTGGAATCTTTGGATGTGTGACATAAGCCAAAGACTCAAATGCCAAATTAAATCATCCACACTATAGTGTTCCTAGTCAAAAACTAATGATAGAGGAAATATACCTTCTAAATACAAAGTGGAATGTTTATCGTCTGAAATCCAGAGCACAAATTAATCATTGGTGTAATCTGAATGCAGCCACTTGGAATTATCCCAGAAATAACTATAACCCAATTTGTTAAAGATGCAGTACTGTAAATACTGCACTATATCAGTTATACTTTTGTTCAGCAAGCACCTCAGCTAGATAGATAAAAGACTCGTTCCCATTAGGTAAAAGCAACCTAAACACTTAACTCGGACCAACCTATTCTGTCAAGGTGCGGAAGCTGCCTTCAAACAAACCATCTCTGTATTTTTCACTTGGAGTCAGGTAAGGCATCTAAAATTAGATTAAAAAAGAAAAAAAAAGAAAAATTACCAAAGCTCAGAAAGGAATAAAGGGAGGAGGGCAGCCTGAAGGGCATTCAGAGTACAACATTCAGTCACTAACAGTCTGATCTTCAAAGGATTTCAACCAAGTCATTAAAATAGGAGGTTAGTTTTTAATGAGAAGGTATACAAATGCCCAGTATAATTAGACAGTGGGCTCTTAGGATTTACAGGACTTATGAATTTGTGAAAGAGAAAAAATAGCTTAGCAAACTGAGTTTAGCAAGTACTGTCCTTATATTTTGCACAACCTGCATGTAAAAGTTGTTTTAATATCATTATATTTTAACCCCAGCCAGTAACTAAATACCACACAGATGCTCACTTGCTACCTCTCTGGTAGGATGGGGGAGAGAATGAGAAGGGTAACAGTGAGAAAACTCACAGGCTGGGAAGACAAAACACCATCACTCTGAATATCTCCTCCTTCCTTTTTATTCCCCTGGCTTTATACTGCTGAACATGACACCACTATGGTAGGGAATATCCTTTTGGGCAGCTGGGGTTAGCTGTCTTGGCTGTGTCACCTCACAACTTCTTGTACATCCCCAGCCTAACATTGCACTTGACTCTGTGAAAGCACTGCTCAGAAGTAGCTAAAACATCCCTGTGTTATCAACAGTTTCCAGCAAAAATCCAAACCATAGCCCCATACCAGCTGCTATGAAGAAATTAACTCAATTCCTATCAAACCCAGCATGCTCTCCACTCCTTATTCCATTTCACTTACATCATGCTCAGGTCCCACACTTTTTGACACAATCCTTATTACACACCCACACTCTTTCTATCCTTTTATATAATATACAGACATCATTCTCTTAGAGAACACTCCAGTGAAATGTCTGTAAAATTGTCCACAACTGTCTACAAAATGTCCATTGAGTTTAATCAGTCTATGACATTGGGCTCCGTCTGTTATTGGGCTCACTCAGAACAGGAGAGGTGGTGTGCTGCCTGGAGTTACTGAGCACCCAAGCCAGGTAAGGTCAGGTCACTGCTGCATTTGAACTGCTTCTTGTAAGGCTTGTCCTCCGTTGGTTCAGGTGGTTCCTACTATAGTAAATCCTATAAAATGCAATTCAGATCATGAGTTACATCAATCTAAAGGTATGTCAATTACAATCTTCACCCCTTGTCCCTTTGGACCAGGTTATAGGGTTTAACATTGTAATGAACTCCTCCACTTGCTCTTAGCAACAAGGGGTTCCTGCTATTCTAGTTCCCATAACATGCAACTCAAGGCCCAGGTTACAACAATTTCAAGGTATTTTAATTACAGTTTCCAGTCCTGGCCCCTTTGGACCAGACCATTGTGTTTAACATTACAATGAACTTCTGCCTTCACACCTGCTTGAGCTTGGATTTATCCACAGACTACAGTTCCTTAGGGTTTACCTGCTCCAAATGGAATCTTATCTGTGACCCACAGTCTCTCTAGAGGTATACCAGCTGCAGTAGAGACTTATACACAGCCACATTCGACTTGAGGTGTGCCTATTCCAGTATGTGTCCTTCTCCATGAGCAGCAATGCCTTCAGAGATATTCCTGCTCCAGCATGGCCTGACCCACAGCCACCGTTCTTTCACAAGTAAACCTGCTCCAACATGGCCTTACCCCTGGTTGCAGTCCCTCCAGGGATATACCTGCTCTGTCACGGGCTTATTTATGGACACATGCTCTGAGGTGCTCCAGCATGACCTCATACACAGCCACAGATACTTCAAGGTATACCTGCTGCAGCATGGACATAACCACAACACTTGAAGATGCACCTGCTCTGGCATGGGTATATCCACCGTCATAGATGCTTCAGGGTTCCATACTCCTGTGTGGAGTCACCCACAGGTCACAGTCCCTTCGACTTGACTTCACACTGGAATCCCAGCCTGTCTAGTACAACAGCAGCAAAACAGCCATGCATCAGCATCAGCCAGCCATATTGTATCGCCACTGTTGTTATCCAAATGTTCCTATGCACAACAGAGCAAAATTATAAGCAGTATAGCAGTATGGTAAGCATTGCAAGCAAAGAGCAACCACTGACAAGCACTATACTATACAGGAGGGCAAGCAATCCCTATGGCAAACACAGAAGCTTGACAATTAGTAGCTAAACAGCAATAACAGGTATAAATTTGTTCTAGCACATTCCAGACAAATTTGTGATTAACTCGAACCCTTCAAGCCCCACACTGAGTGCTAAAAAGGATTATGGTGGTTTAACCCCAGCCAGCAGCAAGCACCACACAGACACTCACTCACTCCCCCACCAGCAGCAGGATGAGGGAGAGAATGAGAAAGGTAAAAATGAGAAAACCTGTGGGATGAAATAAAGACAGTCTAATAGGTAAAGCAAATGCCACAGGAACAAGCAAAGCAAAACATGGAAATTAATTCACCACTTCCTATTGGCAGTCAGATATTCAGCCATCTCCAGAAAAGCAGGCCCCCATCACATATAACTGTTACTTGGGAATTCAGATGGCAACACTGCGAATGTCCCCCCTTTCATCTTTCTTTGCCCAGTTTTATATTGCTCAGTGTGACACCATATGGTATGGGATATCCCTTGGGTCATCTGGGATCAGCTGTCTCTGCTCTATCCTCTCCCAACTTCTTGTGCACCCCCAGCCTACTCACTTGTGGGGAGGTGTGAGAAGCAGAAAAGGCCCTGACTCTGTGTAAACAGTAACTAAAACATCCCTGTTATCAACAGTTTTGATCACAAATCCAAAACACAGCCCCATATGAGCTACCATGAAGAAAATTAATTCTACCCCAGCCAAAACCAGGACAAATATGTATGCTTTGAACCTTGTGAGGCACTGAAAAACAGCAGTTCCTTCCTCACTACCTGTTTCATTGGACAATCTTGCCATGGATTGTACTAGATCCTTTCATCTTCTTACCCCACCACTCTCCCACAGTGAAAGTTATCTTTTTTATTTACTAGACAATCTGCCATGTATGCTTTACTTATGTAGAAAACAGTTTAGCAGGGTCAGCAAGTGAAAGCAAGGCAATGCCTTCATGGAGGATTTTTTTCCCCTTTGTTTACTACTATGCAGTTAAAAACCTCACAGTTTTGCACAAATGCATCTTTTATTTGAAATACTGATAATTCCTTCTAGTGAATGACACCTCTCAGCTCTAGAAAGAAACAAACACAGTGGATTTAAAAAAAAGTATTTTTATAGACAGGCAGAACTTTTAAAAGATATTTTCCTCATGCCCATATGAAGCTTATTGCATCATTAGGTTTACCATGTTTCTCTCTGGCTTAACTAGTTCTTCAGCTATGGGGTTTTTTTATTTGGTTTGGTTTAGTTTTTTTGTTTGTTTGTTTTTTGTTGGGGTTTGTTTTGTTGTTTTTTTTTTTTTTTTTGTCTCATGGGCCCTTTTCCTTTACTTTGCTTTTGTTTTCCAAGCCTAGATCTGGTGTCCTCCTTCCTGAGCTCACTGTCTCTTTCTTTTTCTTTCCTTATGAGAAGGGTTTTGCATGTAAGCACTTACCAACTTTTTTATTTTTAGGAAATGAAAGAGCTGAATGCATGTTTTAATATATTTTTAATGGCCATTGCTGACAGACAAGACATTCTGCTGGTATTGTCTTGCATTGCTATTATGTTAAAAGACTTTTATTTTTATCAATATCTATTGTGCCATCCAGTCACAATTACAAAGTCTCCCACGCTGAGCAAATTGAACGAGCTTTTCACCTCATTGAAGAAAAGGACTAGTTCTGGCTGCAATGGCTTTTTTTGGAGAGGAGTCATTGTTCACATTCTATTGACTCTACAGTTCCTCTTAAATAATGTTCGTGTATTATTAAGAGAATATTCATCTCTAGTGTAACTAGATAATAAGTTTCTTTAAGCACTGTTCCGTTTTGAGTATTTATGAGACTTGGTCTTCTGCTGCCACCTATAGACACAATGAAGTATTGCTGCATGGTGAGCCTTGTGTATAACATAAATAACGCTGGCATGCATTCATCACGTAGTTTCACAGACACTTCTTCAATTTCCTGTATCAGCATAATTTATTCTATAAAATGTCTCGGAGAAAGCCCGTCACGTAGAGATACAATTAGGGAAATTGAAGAACTGGGCAAACCCATTTTCATTGTTTACTTCTACTTAAAAACTTTTCTGTGCAGGATGAATATACATTAGTCCATTTACTCTCTCTCCCAAAGTGAAGAGTGTTCATTCATTTAACTGCATACACCAGTTCTGTTCTGTGTTTGATCTATTGTTTGTAGTGCCTTTCATGTTCAATTCAGCTCCTAGTGATAGGGTTTTCTTGCATCTGACTCCAAGCTGGTGAAATACCGTTCCGTATGTCCTTCATGCTCATTGTTCGTTTGCCGTATCAGTCTGGAAGAAAAAATAAGCACAGTGGTTTCCTTCTCTCATTTGTAACATATAGTGCAGATGAAATTCTGCCAGCGTGAAGTATTAGTGCACAGACCTCCTGGAGTTGTAAATCTCACAGGAGACACTGTGCAGCTGTGTGTCAGAAGGAGTATCAACTTTTGCCTCACTCTGCTGAACCTCTGTGGGTACTGGTGAAAGGAACCTCTCCTAAGAAATTGTACAGGGGAATGAAGTGTTTAAAAAAGGTGTAAAAATGAGGAACACTCAGTGTATTGCCATTTATTGAAACACTATGATCCACTATCCACTGAGGCTTGAGATCAAAAAGGGTCTTATTCACCTGTTCCATCTATGAGGTCTTACTTGTCCCATGGCAAAAACAAACTCCTGATACTCACTCAGACCAAAGCATATTGTAGAAAAACAGCCACAATGCACCTTGAGGTAAACCCTTTCCTACGAAAAAAAATGCAAACAGACAAAGAAACTGTGAACACTGAAAGAAAATGGGTAATTTGTGTGTGTGTGTGGAGGGGGAAGTGGAGGATGAATGTCCAAAACTGAATTTTTGAATTCTCAAGAAGAAGCCTGCTACATGCTAGTTTCAAGTAGTATGGATTAGTGGTAAATTTTATATAACTTGGACTAAACAAAAGTGGCACTTCTTGAATCCTTCACTTAGTAAAAAAGCATGAGACAGAACCACCAGCTAGGACTCTAAGCAGACACTGTTTCTGCACATAAACTTTTAGACCGGGAAAGCTGGAGATAGGAGGTTCTGAAAAGTAAAGGAGGGGAAAAAATAGAAATGTTATCAAAAAGAAGAAGAGGCTTCAGGGAACAGGAGGTGACCTGGAAAGAATAAGGTGAGAATCCCTGCTGGAGCAGCAAGAGAAGATCCTGGATGTCAGACAGAAAAGAAGGAGAAGTTGGCTCATGGACCTTGCCTGGTGATCCCCAAGACTGGTAACTGTCAACAGTAGCACAGTGCTAAAACAGATGACTTTTTGCCTGATCTTCCCAGGCCAGCATGGACCCCACTGAGGTGAGGGAAGCTGAGTGTAACACTGGGGAAACAGATCAACCATGTGCTATAAATGAATGAAGAGAAAGCCCTAATCTTTCTGGTTCTTAAATAAACCCCAGTAACAAAATTCACCATAAACTAAAGCCCCTTAAATAAAATCATCATGTTTCAAATGAGCACTACAGATTAAATCATCATAGTGACTGTGATGTCAGATGAGGGATCTTCTGAGGAACCTAAAGCTGAAGAATCTTAGAGACACTACTAGATGTCTCTGTGCTTGGTGGGTATAGAGAAACTCAAAATATGGTGAATTTTCTGATGAAAATATAATTGTTGGTGACATCTTTTTCCTATTAGACTTTTTTTTTAATTAATCAAAAAGAGCCAAATTCAAAATAAAAACACTTACTTTCATCTTAATTTTCTTCCTTTCTTACCTCCTCATTTTTACAGATTTTGAGGCCAGAAAGACCCATGAAATTTCTGACTGACCTTTTGGTTAGGACAGTTTTTAACTCTGTTCCATGCCTTCTCAAACAATAACACATTTTCATAACTATGTTTATCAGCTACAGTGACCTTCCTCTTGCCTCCTACTAGTCACTGTAATTTAACACAAGAGGTATTTCAAATACTACAGATTTTAATATGCATTTTTCTCAGGAAGGGCTTATTTGTAAACACAATTGGAATACTAGTTTCTTTGTTAAAGTTTACTTATAGATGTGAATTTTTATCTAACATTATTTCAGTATTTCCATTTGGTGCTTTTTGATTCAAATAACATTTTCCTACTTAGAGTTAAACTTTCTTTTTTTTTTTATAGTAAAATTTAAGAAAAAAAAAGTTCAAGACCAGAAATAACAGATTTGCCACCAGCAGACTCTTATAAACATAGGTATTGTACTATTGTTTTATGCTTAATCTTATACTCAAAGAACATGAAACAGTATACAAAGTAGAAACAAATGTCATCAAAGCATTAATAGGGCAAGACAGTATTTTCCACGTTATTTCTAGACAGTAAAATGTTACATGTGAAATAAAACATTGCTATCTTTTAATAAATTTATCCTTCTGTTGTGTTGTTGGGGGTTTTTGTGTCTTTTTTGTTTGGTTGGTTTTGGGTTTGTTTTTTTTCCAAATGATAACATTTGCTATTCATTCTTGTGGATATTTATTAAAGGCTGATAGAAATTATAAGGGCTAATTGCTGTATATTTTCATAAACACATATACTACATATTTTGATTTTGTCATTTTTAAGTCAAATGAACTTCTACGTGAGAATGAATAAGGTGTACAAAGAGGGTCTGAACTATCCACTTTGATGAAACAATGGAACCAGTGTTATTTTCAGAGGCAATAAATATTTTGCAGATCTTCAGTAATTAATGTCCAGACTCTGGTCCTTTTTTCAGATTATTAACACAAATTCTTACAGACTCTTCAAGTGCTTCAAAGGCCAGGTCAAATATAATATGCTTAAATTGTATTTGTTCCTTTTACGAAGTGAATAGTTAAAATCTAAATTAAAGGTTTTGTTCCTTACCAGACAAAATGCTCATTCATAACTCACCCCTCAACCATTTCCTTTGCCTGAGAACTGGTGTGTCTGTTAATCTTAATGAAGGAGTTAACATTATTTCATTGGCATGGTTTGAAGTGCTCCTGTCTACCATGAATAAGGTCTGGGAAATCAATCCTGGAGTAAGAACTGCAGGATTTGGCACAACATCTATAAAATATGAGGAGATAATTCTTTCACCAGGAAGAAGAATTATCATCTATTGTCTGTTGATGAACTCTGTGATGACTGCACTACACAGCACTCTGGATAGCAGTAAATGACTATTGTACTTGAGAAGTCAGATTTATTTTGCACATGTAAGACATTATTTTCATTCTTGGTCTTCAAGGACTCTTCATTCAGAATCTAAAATGTTTCATCAAACAATGTAGCATCTGCTAAAATTATAATCACTCACATCAAGAATCCATATCAAAAGATATACTGTACTTTACTTCCTTTGTATTTATTGCCCCCAAAATAGGTGTCTCAACAATTTGGGAGATATATAGCAGGATTATATGGCAAAAAAAAAATGTTCAGCTATTTTTTTTTTTGTTTTAGTTAACATCAGAAGTGTAGTAACGTTAATTTAAAAAAGAAGTAGGTTTTAACTGTTTTTATGGGCTATGAAGAGACAAAGTAATAAAGCAAGCATGTGGGCTTTTTTCATCTATTATGAATAGTGTTATTACCATGAAATATATTATGCAGACTTTAGTCAATTTTCATTGTGATTTGTGAGAAATTAAACCACTGCTTTTTAGCATGAAGGTGGAGAAGGATCTTAAATTCTAGTAGGCCATGCTGTTGAATCTTGACTGTAGGTCAAAGATTGAGAAAGCCAAGAGGAGATGAACGAGATGACAAAAGAATACAAAAGATGTCTATTAACATATGACAATTGTCATTTTGGCATCCAGTAACCAATGTTTTTTTAAAACCACACTGAAGCTCTGAGTCTCGTTTTCATTGTCTTTTATTGACTGGATCATTCTGCGCATATTTATTGTTAATTCTGTGACATGCTAATAAATTACAAGATAAGAAAGCAAAACCTGCTCTGTTTTTTATACTACTTCCTTCTTCTCATATTTTGTTTTTCTCATTTTCTCTAATGGTCAGAAGATCTTTTAAATTTCTTTCTGGAAAAGCAGTATAGTCTGGAAACATACTAACTTTCCAGCTGAATCCTCCCTGCATCCTAGGAAATCCTTTGTCTTGAATGGAGAGAGAGAGGTAAGGAGAAACTTAGTCTTATAGAAAATCTTCAGGATTTGTACAGTCCCATGATTTAAATAACTCAGCAATATGACTTCATGTGTCTCTGTGAGAAACATGCAAATATATAAGCTCACAGTTACATGGGGGTCTAAAATTTCTGATGCTTTGAGATTAGGAAGAACTTGCATGCACTCTAAAATTAATTCAAATTAAATTAAAATGTTTAAAGCATGTTTCTGGCCCAGTAAATCAGTCGAGAAGCCATACCTCATTTTTGGGACAGACGGAAGAAGAACAGGAAAAGCCTAAGAAGAAAGAAATTATAGCTCTATTTTTTTTTTTCCTGCATAGCACTAAATAACTTATTTCATTAAAAGACTTCGTCAAAGAATGTTGTAATTTTATCTGTGGTGGCTAATAGGTCTTCTACACCTCCTGGAAAGGGATCAGAAGCCTTGCTTGACAAAGAACCTGAAGTTCATTAAAACATTAACAGCAAGCAAGGGAAAACCAAGAAGAAAGTGTGGTTTTGTGGCCCAAAACTCCGTGCTTTCCATATACAGTGATGGAAATTAAAGATATCACACTTTTAAGGTCCTTTTGTCCTACTTGAGTATTACACATACCAAATAAGGTCACTCAGTTTGGAACGGATCTAGGCATGGTACAATGATTTTGTATATGATCCTATGAAACAATGAGTTTATTTTCTACTTATTCCAGATTGCAATTTTGATTTTGCAAACCAACGTAAATGTTTTTTAAAAACTTAAGAAATGAATGGTCACATCAAAATTTTAAAAATAAAACATGGTACAATTAATCTGGTACACATGCTATATTAAAACAATTGGAAATGCCTCCCAAGAGAAAAAAAAAATCACAAAAGATTATGGGCATATTTGGAAATACATCACTGAAACAATCAACTATCATTTAAACAAATAATATATCACCATAGGGAACCCTAAATTAAAAATCCTTCATACTTTAGAAGTCAGTATAGATAGTGTTGCCAGTTGTACACTTGGGATTATTTTAATTTGCTATAGGATTTAGCTGTTTGGTTGATGTGCGTCATTACCCCTTTGATTAGTTATAATTTGGAATTTCCTCTTTTTTATTTTGCAGATAATGTTTCCTCAGATCTTTCTTCAGTCCCCTGTGTTGATGGAGGGATAATTATTTATTACACAAAATAGTTCTAGCTCTTAAAAGAGAGAATTACTCTGTCTTTTGGGTTTTTTTTTTTTGTTTTTTTTTTTGGGGGGGGGGGTGGAGGGGGGGAAATGGTGAAAGGAGAAGAGACAGTTTGCCATATTTTATATTCTCCAACTGCTTAATGGTAAGGACATTTACATGAAGATGCTTATTACAGAATCATAGATAGGGTTGGAAAGGACCTTAAGATCATCTAGTTCCAACCCCCCTGCCGTGGGCAGGGACAGCTCACACTAAACCATATCACCCAAGGCTCTGTTTAACCTCGCCTTGAACAAAGTGGCAACACTTTAACTAGCCAGGGTACAGATGAAATAAAGCTTGATCGAAAACTGCACTATTTGTGTACCAATATATAGGAAGATGAATGTAATTAAGTCCTGGCTTTACTGAACTCAAAAGAAACCCTGGTTAGTGGATTCAGGACTTAATCTGTGATTTTATTTATTTATTTTTTCAGCTTAAGCAGAAATTCAGTAAAAAAGAGGGTAGTATTATTTCTATTTTACACCTGATATGGTTTTACTATACTCTTGATATTATTACAACATTGTATCCAAAATACTTTGAGATTAATCAAATTTCCATGGGAGGTTTTACATTACCTTCACTGTCTGTATGAAGATTCAAGACTGAAATTCCACAGACTTGAAGAGCAAAAATCTGCAGAACAAATGATACTGCACTAAAAATTCTGGTGTAGATACAGACTTTATAATAAAGAGACTGTAGCAAGAGAAATCAAGCTTGAGAAATGTTCTAATTTTTTTTTGTTTCATTTCAGTTATAAACTGGTTACGCTGATGGAAAATTTTGAAAGGAGTAAATTCTATTAAAAATTATGTGATTGAAAGGAAATATCTGACATTTGCTGTAACAACTAAATCTAAGACTGGCACAGTCCATCCTATAGTTAATTCAACTCATCAGTGATATTTGGTGTTGGGACAGAAACATCCAGGATTTCATTTACTATTATTGTGACATTAAAAGTTACAGAAGAAATGCTGGAGCTGGCACTTATTTCTGCTTGTGTTTGTGTTTTGATATTATGAAGTGCATTCTGCAAAGAATAGGACTGCACCTACTTGATATGTCCTGAAATACTTAATGCTGGCCCCTTCTGTGAAGAGCAACAATGACCTCTAGTGGCAGCAGCTTTTATTTCAAGCTTAGTAATAGAACATGGTGAAGATATTCCACATTGTCATATAGTTTTAAGTTGTTGTTAGGGTATTTTTCTTAAAAAAATAAAAAATAATACCTACCAAAAAAAAAACAAACTTTTTTTTTGTTTGTTTGGTTGGTTGGTTTTGGTTTGTTTTTTTTTATATATATATATTTAAGCAGCAGTAGTTATTGAGATTTAATTCCCCTTATGCAGTATTTCTTTCCCCTCTCAAGTTCACAAATTTAGCAGACCCTTTGGTAATAACCTAGTTTTACATGTGAACTGTCTGCTATATTTTTTTCCAAATTGTTTCAGATATATTACTTTCTTAACTACTTTTAGCTAAGGCCTTTCATTTATTTATTTTTTTATCTTAAGCAGAAATTCAGTAAAAATTACTGAATTACAACATTGTTACTGTTTGTAATACAAAAAACTGTTACTGTTGACAATACAGAAGTTACTGTTGATAATACAGAAAACAGCAGATAGCTAAATTCTTCCTTCCCTCTGTACAGAGTAGCTTTACACTGCTTTTATACATTTGTAATTTATTTTCTATCAAATATGTATGGTTTGGTCACCTCAAACAGCAGCACTGTGCTACCTAAGAAGGCATAATAATATACTAATTCATAGTATGATTAGGAATTCTTGGAAAATACTTGTACCCAGGATTGCAAGATGTTAGGTGTTCTAGTAGCTTTAAAAGCAAAGAAACAAACAAAAAACCCTGCATTCTTTACATACACTGTCTTCCTTTACAGATGACTAATTCAGATAAAAAAAAAATCAGGCTAATAGTGTTTCCTAAACCTTGTATTTATTTATGTTCTGAAAACATTCTTTTCTATCCTTTAAGAGGTGAGGCAGGGAAAGAAGATGCAAGTCAAAGCAAGGCACTCACTAAATAGGTTTATGAAAGAATTTCAGCTATCTGTGTTACTGAAAACTACTTATGCAGAATCTGTGGTCATTTTCTGCTAGATGAAAGGATGCCTTCCAGAGGGACCTTGACACACTTGTGAGGTCGGCTGATGCCAACCTCATGAAGTTTACCCATGAAAAATGCAAGGTCCTACACTTGTGTTGGAGCAATCCCAGGCACAGATACAGGTTGGGCAAGAAGGAAATTCAGAGCAGCCCTGCGGAGAAGGCCTTGGGGGTGTTGTTCAATGAGAAAATGAACATGAGCTGGCTTCAGTGTGTGCTCACAACCCAGAAAGCCAACAGTATTCTGGGCTGCATCAAAAGGAGCATGACCAGCAGGTCGAAGGAGGTGATCCTGTCCCTCTACTCTGCTCTTGTGAGACCTCACTTGGAGTATTGTGTGCAGTTCTGGTGTCTTCAGCATAAAAAGGACATGGAACTGCTGGAACAAGTCCAGAGGAGGGCCATGAAGATGATCAGGGGACTGGAGCACCTCCCATATGAAAACAGGCTGAGAAAGCTGGGGCTGCTCAGCTTGGAGAAGGCTGCGTGGAGACATCATAGCAGCCTTCCAGTATCTGAAGGGGGGCTATAGGAGTGCTCGGGAGGGACTATTCATTAGGGACCGTAGTGATAGGACAAGGGGTAATGGGTTAAAACTTAAACAGGAGAAGTTTAGATTGGACTCTTTACTGTGAGGGTGGTGAGGCACTGAAATTGGTAGGGGGGTTGGAACGAGATGATCTTAAGGTCCTTTCCAACTCTATTTTATGATTCTATGATTCTATGATTGGATATTTGGTCACAGATTCTGTGGAGCCACATAAATATATGGCCCTTTAGTATCCAGAGAACAATGTCTACCATTTTCCTTAGGTTGTCTTCAGTATTTTGGAGGACAAGTGTGTGTTAGATGTATAATGTCAGAGCACTGCCCAATGACAATGAGCTGAGATTGCCAAATTGGCATTGAATCATAAAATCATAGAACGGCTTGGGCTAGAAGTGACCTTTAAAGATCATCTAGTTCCAGCCCCCCTGACATGGACAGGAGCACCTTCCAGATCGGTCAAAACCCCAACCAGCTTGACTGTGACTCAAAACCCCAACCAGCCAGACCCTGAACAGTTCCAGACATGGGGCATCCACAACTTCTCTGGACCTGTTCTAGTTCCTCGCAGCCATCACTATAAAAGAATTTTTCATTATATCCAGTCTTTGATAAGGAGTCTCTCTCCATCTTCCTAGTAAGATCTCTTTATAAGCCATCAGGTTGGTTTTCACAGTAAGACATATGAATGTTTGTTCAGACCACTTACTTGGCCAAAGTGGAATTACATGTTTCACGGCTGTTGCAATTTAGCTTCTTAATGGCATGCTCCTGCCTGGAATTAGTTAGTAGAGAAACAGCTAGAGTTAGAGAAGAGTTTCACTTACATATTCAAGCCAGAAATGTTTCTCCTGGTTTGTGATATGATGCCATTCTGTAATAACCTAGAAAGTTCTCCTGAAAGTAGGCAATTCTGTTTCAGCTTATGCCCCTTTGTTGTATAGTAGCCTAATAGTTAGCCTATTGGCCAAGATAATGAAAGACTGTCTAGGCTACATTGCTGTAACCTGTCTGAACAGTATTAATACTCTATTTCTTTTTTCCTTGTAAGATTTCCAAACTGCAAGATATTCTAGACAGAGTTTTACCTATTATCTCTTAAAAGTCATATCTATTTTGTCATCTTCTGAGTCAGAAAGAAAGCATAAGATGGAATGCTTTGCTAGTTTAGCCTCATGACACAGTTACAATGATACTGGTTTCCTGCAAGAAAAAAGAAAAGAAGGTTTGTATCTTGGTTCTGTTTTTTCCTCTGAGACACTGACACTACTGGTAAGAAAAATTTATCTTTTGAAAAAGAAATCTGCAGCATGAAGTTTTATAGTAGGTACCTGATTATTTTATTTGGATTTGGATTTATGTAGATTTGGCACAAATTATACTAGCTGCTCATTATATAAAGATGTACATAGCCATTGATATTTTTCTGGCTTTCACACTGCATGACTATACAACATTTGCTACTTTGAAAAAGATGGGAAAGCTACAGCTGGTAAAGCAGCTGTTGTCTTGCTTAGAAGTTGTAGTCAAAATTAGCACATTACTTCAGGGCTTCCAAGATTACTGCACTATCTCCATATGTGGTTCTGGGTGTAATTCTGTGTGTTAATATTTAATTTCACTTTAGTATACTGCATGCTTTAGGGCTTAGCTGCTTGGAAGACTCTTTCTTTCTCTTTGTATTGATACAGCAATAGAAGTCAGTTCGGGTAATATGACTCTAGGTCCCTGGATACGCACATTGTAAAATGTATTATTTCCAATAAAGATTGTTTCACTAGATTTATATTTTCCTGGTGAATCTTCCAGCCAGCCATTTTTATTCAGGATTTAACCTAAAGTGAACTGTGACCTTTATCTATAGAATGTTGTATAGTGTGAGAACACTTTTAAATACTTTCGTCAGCATGTTTGCATTTATTTTTAGTCTATGCACACATAGTCTGTGCATAAAGGCTGGCAACCAGAGTTGGGCAAAAGGACAGAAAAGGGCTAATATACTTTCCATTCACTCAAATTGTCCTGAAGCTTCCCTTTCCTTACAGTAAACCTTTGCTTCCAACCCAATCACATCCTCTCATAGTAGTGGCAGGTGAATTCTTCTCTCACAACAAACACCTCCTTTTCCTTCTTAGCCTTTCGCTCTACTTCAGCATCATCGTGTCAGACCCAGTAAACTTCTTCCTTCTTCATATAGCACCTGTTCTGCCACCACCACCTGCATCACCTGAAAACCTGCAGCTGGCTCTGCCAACAGCCTTTTGTCTGTAACATTTCTATATAAACTTTGTCATACTTTGCAACATAATTGCTGATAATAGCTGGTTGTGTAGACAGGCACTAAGCACATGTGTGTCTATATTTAATTATGCATATTAGTCAAGTATTGCTTAGATCCCAAAAGTAAAATATTTGAACATGGGCAGCATACCACCATCTGAGATAACAGTGTGGAATCTGTGGCAGCCATTTCCCACTGGAAGAGAGCCTTAAGGCCTAAAGGGTTGCTCATACTTCAATTAAAATATTCTCCATTATTTTTTTTTTTTTTTTTAAAAAAGACAGATGCCCAAACTCTGGATTTTGGATTTCTGGAATTCAGGAGCTACAAATCCCAGATTGCTACATCCAAGAACAGGCCTGCAAGTGCTGAGGAGCAGGCTTGGGGGAGGAATGATGTGTCTCAGAGTTTCTAGTTTGCATGGACCATAGGGTTGGGAATTTGATGCACCTGATTTCATAAACACTGATTGCAGTGAAAAAAGTTACTTGTAATCATGCAGTCAGAGCTCAATTCAGGTCCAATACTGGAACATCAGTTGTTCTCAAAGAATTTCTTGACTCATTCAGTAACTGTACACAGCCAAATGATGTAACTTCCCAGTTAATTTGCACAATGTCAAGGCACTTAATTAAATAAATATTAATAAATTAGACACACTATGTAGACATTAAATCGCTCATTTTCAAGTGAAGCAACTAGCTGCTACTGGAAGAAAGATTGGGCAGAGATTTAGTAACAGTTCACTGCAAACGTTGCTTTCAAAGGACATTATGAAAAATATTGCTTCAGATTTGGCTATATTAATTTTACATTTTTCAGTACTACCTTAAAGGTGTTCTTTGTCATCACAAGGTATGAAGCATACACACTTCAATGCATCTTGGTTGTAGGATATGATGTCAGCTTTACAGCTTCTTCAAATACTTCAGGCACATTCGTCAGAGCTTCAGGTAGGTAAGTTCAAGAGCTTCAGGCAAGCTCTTCAGAGCTTGAGATACTTTCATCTGAAAAAGAAAAATAAGATACAGTAAAAATAATAATTATGTCTTAGATCTGCAAATATACCACAAGATGCCACCCTGGTCAAGTGATCTGAAGCACCAGAGCCTCATGCAGTCGTTCTCCATCATTTCCATTTGGTAAGGCATGGATGCACACTGCTACA
Organism: Melopsittacus undulatus; assembly: GCF_012275295.1. NCBI lineage: Eukaryota > Metazoa > Chordata > Aves > Psittaciformes > Psittaculidae > Melopsittacus > Melopsittacus undulatus. The sequence continues at coordinate 39,443,174 of NC_047528.1, read as the reverse complement.
AAAAGTATTTTCTAAAATAATCCTGAGAAGATCCTGCTTTCTCCTCTGAAAATAGTACTTCAATCAGACCCACATAATCTCAGATTCTTTCTGTGTATTTAAAAGGAATAACCAAGAAAGTAAAGCATCACCAGTAATTTTGTTTACTTATAGACTAATGTTGCCCTCTGGAAAGTACTGTTTTTTCTGTTGGCTGTGTAAGCTGACAAGTGAAGTCCAAAGACTCAGGTTATATTCCCATCTTTGTTAATATAGCATGGTGAGTTAATCATTAGGAATATGATTCACACAAATCAGCAGGATGAGCAGGCTGATAAAAGATACCATAAAAGTAGTGTGAGAGCTATTACTTATTACCAGCCATGAGCACCCCTGGAAGAGTCACTTAGCTGTGTCAGTCATTTCTCACAAAATGCACCTCAGGGATCCGAATTAAAATCTCACTTTTGGAAAAGGGATTTAAAGACAGATTTCCTAAGGTGCTTCATTATTGCATTCTATTTTAAGGCACTGTTCTTATAATCTTACGCAAAGTTATTCCCCTCTATAAATCATAATCATTGGGTCAAGAGACATGAGAATGGCTAACACAGGTCTGTGCTTTGATGTGTGTTTGATTATTTACAAAATAGCAGGGATCTGAATAGAAAAGAATGTGCAGAACAAACTCTGGATGTTTTCTTTGCAGCACAGGCATGTTCTGAGAACTGCCAGTCCCTGAAGATAAATACATGGAGACAAAACACCAAAAATATCTTAAAAGTACAAATATAAAAAATGCATAGTCAGCAGATATATGTATAACTAGGGATTTAGGCATACACAGGATTAAGCAGCAGCCTGAGAGAAGGGGTTGTGAGTTCTTTCTGATGTCTTCTGCTACACACTTAAGGAATTTAATAACACTTAGGTACAAATACTAAAATGACGCTGGACCTAGATTCTTTGAAATGGGAGCAAAAAATCACAAGTTCCTCTCCCTTAGCAGAGCACAGGAAGTTATTTAAGGAACTGTAGTAGTGGTGAAGGTTCACTTTGGAAGGTAAAACACAGAAAATTGTGACTGCTCTCAAAAAATTAAATTGAAAATTAAGAGAAGAGTCTTGAAGACTACTCTATTTTGCAAATCTGTGTATTTTTCTGAATGCTGTTAGACACACCCTCCTCCACTCTGGATTCTCAGTCAAAACACATTCTGTTTGAAACCTATAATTCTTTTCTCAAAGCCAGAGGTTTCTATATAAGAATCAGCTTGTAAAATATTTCGTCTTGATATATAGCAACATGCTAATATTAGGGATGAAACTCTGGCTGTTACAATGAATGAATTAAAGAATTAATAGTGCATTGAGTAAATGTAGGTTTTTTTTGAAGACATTACATCATAATTTAGGCTTGATAATCATGAAATTGTATCATTGAGCTAGGAATTGCTTCTGACCAATAGAGACTGTAGACAATGGAAAACATGCAGACTTTGAATCAAAAACTGTGTCTGCCTTGTAACTGTTTAAAGACTATGGATAAACTGTTCTATAGCATGGGTGACCTTCCAGTACCACAGAGGTATAAAAGATTAGTTTATCTGAAAAGATGCGGAGTGGCAGCCCTATCTAAACTGGCTTGGCTTCACTCTTAATGCATCTATCACCATTACAGTTAATTGATAAAAAAGAGTAAGAGGTTACCTTGCTTTAGCATAGGTGATTAAAAAAATCACTACCAAGACTACTGTCATTGTTTTACTGCAACATTATTTTCCAGGTGAAATAATGATGTCCATGGTTACAAGTTATAAATGCTATTAAAAACATTACAGAACTATCATGTAAAATCAAACATTCACAGAGAAAAAAGATAGACAGAATTAATATCTTCCTGTTTAAATAGTTTTAATAACAATTATAAAAGCACCATGACATACTTCTAAAAAGTATATGCATAATTTTCCCCAAAGAAGTTTTAAATTTATTTTTTCTTTATTCTGAACACTTTTCAAATCTCATATCAATTTTAATTTTACATTATTTTCAAAACTATAGCTTGCTCTTTGTTCAGTACTTGTTGCAATGATTTCAAATAAAGCTTAACCAACTGTTCTGATCAAATGAAGTCTCGGCTTTACTGACATACTTTCATATCAAGAGCTTATAGTTTTTCCATTAAAACAAATCTCTATTAATAGCTCTTAGATACAATTCAGGAAAAATACTGGTGGAATTTTTAAGAGAAAGCTTAAAAACTATTTTTTTTCATCATTAATTTATTATGTATTTTATCTGACCTTCATTAGATAAAAACAGTTAACTACCTTCATAAGCAAAATTTGTGTTGACCGTTACACCCATTTTGATCTTGATGCCCTGGAAAGCTGGCTTATAACTTCATAATATGGAACTGATGTCATATGAAAGGACATATAGATTGTCCAGTTGCTTGTTAGTGCTAGTCATGAAAACTACATGGTTCTAAGAAATATTATAAACAAAAAACAAAACAAAAACTGACCAAGAAGACTTAAAGAATAAGTTACACAGAGGATTTTTTGTCTTGTGTCACAGATGTTTCTTTTTAATATTCTGAAAATTAAGCTGAATCTTAATTTTATGAAACTCTAGAGAGCATAAAGAATTTACCTTGTATGCACGCACTGAATTTATGATGCTGTAGTTCAATATTGCACAAAATTAATATGAGAAGACATAGACCAGTCACAACTTACCAGGAGAAAGATATCCCGTTCAAGAATGGTACTGCAGTACATAATTCCTTTACCTCTAACCCCTAATTTATGGTCATTGGCTTGACCCTTAGTTGTCCTAACAGCCACGATGGTTACACTCAAGAGTAAAAAGAAGGCAATTTAACCTCAGGTTTCCAACTAAGGCTGTGTGTTTCTCCTACTAGAAATTACACTTGTCAAGATCATGTTCCAAATCAGTTCCAACAAGCTGAAATGTAAATTTCTTCCTGTGATGTTTTAAACCACAGGACTAGAGGTTATCACACAAGGTTATAGGAGATTTAGTTGGGTGAAGAAGCTGAGAATCAGAAGTTAAATAAACAGGAATCACTGTGGAAATATACACAGGTGCCAAATGTACTTACACTGAACTGCTATTTAAAAGAAGAACAGAAAAAAAAAAAAGGTTGATAACAAACCTAACGAAAATACTTCAGCTTGGACAAGTTTAACTGAGTTGAAACATTGCATTTATATGATTCACAGTGAATGCAGACAAAAATATATAATTTTCTGATGACAATTATGAACTTTTGTAAAAATTGCATGTTTCTTGTTAACTGTTTTCCATTGTGAATGTTTGGTTTGAAGATATTCTTGTGATAATGAATGCCAACAGTATTTCTTACATTAGTTTTATGAAATACAATACAGTTTGTAATATTATAGCAATATTACAAGAAGAAATTTATACATTAGGTGTACTATAATCTCTTTGCACTGTACACTGGCAACTGTCCTATACATTATAATAAGCTTTACAGAGTATCATATAAAACAGCACACTCATTCCCAGATTACTGCTGTTTATTTGCCACATTGCTGTTCTTTTTAATTATTTTACTTTCTCTTGTTATTTCAGTATTGCTTTAGCTATTTTTTAATAATTATTTTTTTTAGGTTTTTTTATTAATAATTAGACAAGACAACTACTCTTCATGACTGACTCTGGTCTTATCTGTCATTATAATGACCTTTCATGCCCCACACTGGGCACTAGAAAGAACTGTAGTGGTTTAACCCCAAGCTGACAAGTAAGTACCACACAGCCATATGCTCACCCCTTACTTCCCCAGTGGGATGGGGAAGAGAACTGAAAAAAAGGTAAAGCTCATGTACGGAGACAAAACCAGTTTAATAATTGAAATAAAGATATTAATAATAACAATAATAAAGTAATAAAGAATAATAATTAATCATAGTAGGAAATAGAGATAGGGGAATAAACCCCAAATGAGCAAGTGATGTGCAATACAATTGCTCACCACCCATCCGATAGCCAGCCCAACCCCGAGCAGCAATTGGACCATTCCGGGTGACTCCCCCCCCTTTGCATACTTGGGCATGACGTGCTGTGTATGGCTATTTTGGGTCAGGTGTCCTGTCTATGCTTTCTCCTGGCTTCTTGTGTCCCTCCTAACTGCCAGAACACGACAGACTAAAAAGCCTTTGATCAGGATACAGTGCTACTTAGCAACAGCTAAAGTATTGGTGTGTTTTCAACATTATTTCCAGACTAAAGCCAAGACACAGCACCGCACCAGCTACTGGGAAGAAAATTAACCTCAAAACCAGGACAAGAGGGTAAAAAAAAATTGTCAGGAAGCCCATACAAATTTACAAACAGCTACACAAAAACTAGAATGCTGATAGGTAAGACTATGTGATGATGACAGAAGAAATTTTGAAAAATATGGAAAAATGTGCCTGTGGAGCTTTTTCACCATTTTGATTGTGTCTACTGCTGAAATATATGCAACCTAATAAAGACAGGTGGAAGAGAAGCACAAGTCCTGTTATTACAAAAATGGATAATATTTCACTATCATGCAGAGAATAAAAAAAATATGGTTGTCTAAATTCTTTTGTTGTGGTGTGCAACACAGGAATATTGATTCTGAATTCAAACAAAACCATTGTGAAATTAGACGTTAACTTCAACACCAGTAATACTGGAGTAAAAGTGGAAGATGTATTTATATTATTGTTACTTAGTCACAGTTTAATTACTAAGAAAGAAATCCACATATAAATTGAAGTAATTAATATTGTTAAAAAATGCTGGAATATTAAGTAAGTGATACATTACTGCAATCAATAATATGAAAATGAATAAACAGATTAAAAAGCACAAAGCCAGCCTACCATCAAAAATAGAAAAGCTCAAGAAATCAAATAATATCAATCACATCATAGCTGTGATTTATGCATTCTCATTGACCCTTTGTATTCTGCCTGAATCTACATGAACCCAAACAACTCACTTCCAGTAAATCCAGTGGTGTTCAGACATGAAAAAAAAGATTGCACTTTTAGCCAACGTGATTTTCCTGTTATATGTTAAGGTCCTGGAAGAACAAAACTAGCTGGATTAGGTTGACCTTGGCTGAATGCCAAGCACTCACCTCACCCTACCCTCCCAACTGTACAGAGAGAGAAAAATATGACAAAATGTTTATTATTTGAGATAAGGACTGGGAGATCACTCACCAGTTACCATCATGGGCAAAACAGATTTGACCTGGGGAAATGAATTTAATTCATTAGCAATGAAATCAGAGTAAGATATTGAGAAATAAACACAAATCTTAAAACACCTTTCCCCTACCCCTCCCTTCTTCCCAGGCTCACCTTAGCACATGATTTCTCTACCTTCTTCCCCCAAGCAGCATAGGCAGATGGGAAATAGGAGTTGTGTTCAGTTCATCACATATGTCTCTGCCGCTCCTTCCTTCTCAGGGGTAGGATTCCTCACACTCTTCTCCTATGCCAGCCTGGAGTGCCTCCACAGCAAACAGTCCTCCCTGAGCTCCTCTGTGAGTTCTTCCCATGAGCTGCAGTTCTTTATGAACTACTCCAGCATGGGTCCCTTTTACAGGATTCAGTCCTTCAGGAACAGACTGCTCCAGTGTTGGTCTCTGATGGGGTCACAAGTCCTGCAGAAAACCTACTCCAATATGGGCCCCTCTCTGCACAGGTCTATAGATCCTGCCAAGACCTGCATGGGCTTCCCACAGTGTCACAGCCTTATTCAGGCATCCCCCTGTCTGGTCTGGGATCCTCCATGGGCTGCAGGTGAAGATCTGCATCACTGTGGACGTCCATGGGCTGCAGGGCCACAGCCTGCCTCACCATGTTCTGCACCAGGGGCTGCAGGGGAATCTCTGCTCTGGCACATGAAGCACCTCCTACCCCTCCTTTTTCACTGACCTTGCTGTCTGCAGAGCTCTTTCTCTCACATATTCTCACTCCTCTTTGCTAGCTGCTCTTGTACAGAAGTTTTTTTCCCTTCTTAAATATGTTATCCCAGAGGCAGTAACACTGTCACTGATGGGCTCGGCCTTGGGTGGTGGTTTGTCTGTCTTGGAGAGTGCTGGCATTGGTTGTATTGGACATGACATCTTCTCAGAGAAAACACCCCTGAAGCCCCCCTGCTACCAAAACTTTGTTGCATGAATCTGATGTATTAGCATTAGAATATTCTACTACTACTCATAATCCAGCAAAATATTAAAGGTGACTTCACCGCACATAATACCTATTTTAGAACATCTCAAATTTAAGTTACTGTCTGATTTTCAGATCATCTGTGTGGTGATTCCTTCAGCAATTAAGATTTTATTTGCTTGCTTATATTCTTACATGCTTATATTATACTTTGGTGCCTTCCTTTTTATGATCCCACTATCGGGCATGTAGTATAGTACTCAGAGATTCACAGTTGTAACCAGGGCAAAATGGAAGCAGTAACTCAGGAGAATCAGCAAAAAAAAAGTCATCTAATTTACAAGAAACAAGTAAAATCTTAGTGGCATGAAAATTTTGGTTATAATTTCTTAAGCATACCTCTGATACTGCAGTATTGAACTGTGTAGCTAGTTGGTAATGTGATTGGCTGCATGCTTATTCTTTTACTTAATCAAGATTCATTGTTGTGCCTAAGCCTTTCTGAAGAGCTTTATTTGCTCTATGTTCTAAATTCATTATCTCCAGTCTCTGCTGAATGTGTGACTTTCCACTGAAACCTGTGCTGTTTCAAGCTCTAAGCCCAAGGTTTGATAGATTTAAACTGTCAGATTAGATTGAATTAATTTTATTTTCCTCTTTTTTTTCTTTTTTTTTTTAAATACTGATTATAAGACTACATGTATTTGCTTTGACTGTCTAAAGCACTACAATACAAAGGTCCAGAGCAACCTCTGTCAGTCTTGTTCAAGTCTTTTTACGCTGCAAAAGAGTGTGCTGCTCCCACATGATTTAGTAGGCCTGGTCCCTGTCCTGTGCTATTTGTACAAATAAATCACATGGGGAAAAAGTACTTGTGGCAGCTGAAGTCATGTCAAACACCATTCCAGTAATTCAACAATCTAAATGATTGAGACCCAGATCGTGAGAACATGTCCTGGTACTGTTTGTCTATATGTACTCATACAGATGTACCCATGTGTGCTAAAATGAATCTTAACATATATGTGAACTAGATAGTTGACCTTCAAGAATAGCAAGCTTGTGGCACAAAAATGTCAAATCAAATACCAGTTAAATTCTGCATGAAAAAGCTCTAGAAATACTGCTTGATGATCATTAGAAGCCAATAGCACAACATTGCCATCCCCTGAGTAGAAGTAAATGGATAGGTAGATAAATGCTGAGGACATGGCCAGAGACATGCCCTTGTAGAGTATCACTGACAAGTTGTTTACTGGAAAAAGAGGTTTCAGGTGTTTTTTTTTGTCACGGGCCACCTTCTTCCACACCAGTCCAGTGGGAAGAGTACATCACCTTTCGGCATGTTTGTGAAATATTAGATGCTTAACATTTAGATATTTGTCATGGGTTGAGCAGTAGCAGTCATTTTTTTCTCCTTCTTGTAGCTGGTGCAGTGCTGTGTTTTGACTTCTGGGCTGGGAACAGTTGCTTGATAGCGAGCATGTTTTGAGGGTGTTTTTGTTCAAGGCCTTTTCTGAGCACATGCTCTGCCAGGGAGGAGGGGAGGCCGGGAGGAAGGAGAGACGGGACACCTGACCCAGGCTAGCCAATGAGGTATTCCATACCATAGCACATGATGGCCAGGATGCAACTGGGAGAGAGAGCTGGAAGGGTGGAGCGCTGGAGGGAGATGGAGGAGGGAGCACGCGGTGCTCGGCCGGGCAGGGTGGAGTGAGTTATGGGTCGGTGGCTGGTGGGGTGTTGTATTCTTTTTGCTTGTTATTGGCTGTATCATTATTATTTGTAGTGGTAATGGCAGTAGTGATTTGTGTTATGCCTTAGCAATTAAACCATTCTTATCTCAACCCGTGGGGGCTACATTCTTTGGATTTTCCTTCCTAACTCTCCGGGAGTTGGGGGACTTGGTTTAAACCACGACAATATTCTACATAAATTATCACAGATTAAGTCCACCTCAGAACACCCATGCAAACTGAAGCATGCATCTGCTAAATTATTTCTTGTCTAAATTAAGGTTTCTGCAAAGCCAGGATTCACGGCATAAAATCACGTTCAGGACATAGTACCAAAGTTGCCTTGCTCAAGGCAATGAGTATACAGTTCACAGTGTAAATGTTTGCTATTTACTATATATTTATTTAATCTAAGCATCTCTGGGACCCATAGATTGAATAGTACCATATGTTCATGCCCTGGCTGCTGATCCTGGAGCTTACAGCCCAAATTGGCTTTCCGACTCATGTGCAGAAATCAGTGTTCAGTATAGAGGCTAGCAGTCACAGACATTTTTATTAAAAAATCACAGCCAGTTATGCTAGTCGTTTTTCATGAGATGTCAAATAGCTGATAAATGGTTCTGGAACACTTCTCCAGAAAGTGAAAAATCTGGATTCAGTCTATTGCTCTTCATAAGGCTTTCCAAACCAATAGCTTTCATCTCCCATTTACTGAATTTGTGTCATTAGAGCAGTCTGGCAAAAATGTAAGACTCATCAAATTAGTGAGAGCAGAAGAAAAACAGAATGTGATTCTGTAGTGGGATAATCAGGGAAATTCTCAATGAAATTCTCAATAAATTCTCAGCCTTCTTAACAACTTCCAGAGTTGGGGAATAAATCATTAGATCCTTCAGTTACACAAGTTCAGTTACTAAGGCCACTTTCATTCAGTAGGGTCACAGAATTAAAGACCTGTATTTTGTCTTTTCCTGTTCTTACCATTTTTATTACAGCTAGCCACACTTTTCCTTACAAAAGAGAAATCAGAGACAAAATTTCAGGCAAATTCTTTTAGCATTAACCAGGGACTACTGTTTCTGCATAGCATACTGGTTTAAGTTTTTTTTTTTTTTTGTTGGTGGTGATGGATTTGGTTTGGTTTTGGGTTTTTTCCTTTTTGTTCATTTTGTTGTTGGCCTTATTTTTGGTTAGTTGATTGCTTTTGGGGGTAGTTGAGTGGGTTCTTTGTTGGGGGAGGGGGTTATGACTTTCTTATTTATTTTTTTGAAGCTAGTCCTAAAATGCTCAGGTTTTCCCATATATTATCCAAGGAATCTGAGAATTTAACCTGGGTCTATAAGTTCCACTCCTCCAGCCACTGGCTATGAATTAAGACACAGATAAACATTGCAGAAGAAAGATGAATATGAAATGAACTAAAGCAAGATGATCAGTGACAAGGAGACTACTAATCAAGGTATGAGATTATAAACAGCATAGAAACACTTAATTTGGTTTAACAGCATTTGGTCACTGTTCAATTTGTTTTACTGTTCGATTTTACTTGTTAATAAATAAAGCATTAGAGAATAGCAGATAGGGAATTTTACTGAGCCCCTGAAGATGAAGGACTTGTGAAGGAGCTACATAATTTTAAAGCATGAAAATTGCTGCAGTCGATATAATTTGAGGTCCACTTTTCTCAGAATCCTGCTATGTGCCATTGCTGGGAGATATATATTTTATTCAAAGGACAGAAAGAAATATTGGTTAAAACAGTTGTCAGGAAATTTGTGTCTTAAAAACAGTTTTTACTCCCTAATTGGGAATGCTGTAAATTCTGAAGTTATAGTTTCGAAAACTGAGCTAGAGAAAAATAAACATTGTGAGTTCTGTCGAAACTCAAATATACAAAACACTCAGTTTTCGTGCTGTTTTTCGTTCAAACAACAGACTATTCTTTATCTACCCACAAGATGTCACCAGAAGCTTGACTAAGTTTAGTTCTGTTAATGGCCACACACACCTTGACATCTGTCACCAAAGTACCAGAAATATAGTATGTACAGCACAAACACAGAAATTTGCATCTGCGAAATGCTTTGAAATAACGTATAGTTTTTAGTAAGAGTATGGGCAATACACATCTCAGTTTGATTCAAATATGTATTTTGTTGCATGTTAGACCAATGCTTAAACTTTAAAATATTTATTTTATAAACCTACCTCAGTCATGATTTAAAAATGTAGACTAATTCCAAAGGAAGAGCTTTCATACAGTAACATTTGAGTTGAGTGGCTTGATATTCTTTTAAAGATAGAGTAACATACATTTTATCAAACAACCCAAAGTTTCATTTTAAAAGATCTTTTAAGATTGATAGAGGTTAATATAATTTTAAATTGTTTTCTTTCTAAATGGGAAAAATTTTAGTGTGGCTACTGCAGGTTAACTTAGAGCCGCTGATAATTTGCTTAGTTTCTACTTTTATTTACCAAATCTTAAGAAAATATTTATTTTCTGTAGCAATTTAAAGCATATAATAAACATTTGTACTATCCTCCTCTGGGAATCTTGCACATAAAATTAAGCTATGTATGAATTCAAATAAGGCCCTTAAGACCTATCCATTCATTGGTATCTGTAACAAAGACATTAAGGATTCTTTTAAAATTTGAATGGTCAAATTTGTAGAAAAATCTAGCCTTTGCAAAGAAAAAATTATTTACTTTGTAAACCCAAGGTAAATAATTAAGTTGCAAAATAATCCAATTTACTTCTAAACTCAGATGCATGTCCTTTCTTCTTATAAAAGATATGGTTTGCATATATAATAAAAATATGGATGAAATATATGAAACAAAGTAAGATTTTAAGAATTCAAAACATAGGAATTTTCAAGCCAAGACAATTTTAAACCTTATGGCACAGCACACTACAAATATCAATATGTCCTGGGTTCAGCAGTAGCAGTCATTTGCCCCTTCTTAGTAGCTGGTGCAGTGCTGTGGTTTTGACTTTCAGCCTGGGAAAAGCACTGATAACACTGATGTTTTTAGTTGTTGCTAAGTGATGTTTACTCTGACCAAGGACTTTCTAAGTCTCATGCTCTGCCAGGGAGGAGGAGAAGCTGGGAGGAATCAGTGATAGGACACCTGATCCAAGCTAACCAAAGAGGTGTTCCATACCACAGCATGTCATGCACAGTATAGAAACTGGAGGGAGTTACCCGGGAGGACTAGATCACTGCTCGGTCGGGCTGATTATCAGTTGGAGGGTGGTGATTGGTTGTATTCTCTTCCCTTGTTATTTCCCTTATCATTATTATTTGTGGTAGCAGTAGTGGTTTTGTATTATACATTAGTTACTGGACTGTTCTTGTCTCAACTCACGGGAGTTACATTCTTTAGATTCTCCTCAGCCCTGGGGAGCTGGGGGAAAGAAAAAGGAAGAGAGTGAGGGAGCGGCTGCATAATTCTGAGTTATCAGCTGGGCTTAGACCACAACAATTCTTTGGGGCACCCAATATGGAGCACAAAGGGTTGAGATAATGACAGATTTGACCAGAGTGTGTCTAATCGTATTTGTGATGAGCATTCATTGTTTTGGATTAATAGTCACTCGTTACAATGTTGATTCATTGGCTTTCCAAGTTTTTACTCTTGATCTCAGAGTTTCAGCATGTCATACCTTACTTACAGCCAATATTTACTGTTTTAGTGTTTATTGACTGCAGAACCTGGGCTAAGGTTCTTGTTTCATTGTACTTTATGGTAATGACTTGCAACACAATAGACTGATTGATCATGAAACTGGTCTGGCCATCATTCCCACTTTGGTCAACTCCAAGAGTTCAAAGACAATCTCACCCCTTCCATAATTTCAGCTGCAGAAAAACTGACACAGGAGTTCAGAACATTGACAGATGATCTATCTGATCTGTCCAGCTCCCCACATGTGCCAACCCACATCTCAGCTATTAACAAAAGGCATCTTACTGCTTGAGAGAGAGCATATAGCATATAGGAGGTACGCACCATGGGCCACCCTATGGTTTTACCTGTGGGATCATGGAGAAGACACGAGAAAGTGGGATAGAAAACCCACCTCAGTTCTGAAGGAACTGGCGGATCACTTGAAGAGGAGGACAAAGGTCAAGGATGATCATCCCATGAAAGCTGCGGCTTCAGTCTCTGGTGAATAGGTTCCCAGATGGAGTGGAAGAGCTGATTTTACTCCAGCTCCTGTAATAAAGAAGACTAATCCCTGTCTCCCAGACATAAGTGATCAATATTGTGATCACTATTTAGAGGGGCCCTACCTTCAGACAGGTGGATGTAGGGAACAGTCAGATTTACTGGACTGTGTGGATCAGATGGTCTGGCATATCTGTCCCACAGAAGTATAAGGCTCTAGTAGATACCGGTGTATAGTGTACCCTGATGTCATCAAGCTGTCAAGGGTGGAACTCATTTATATATCTGGAGCGATAGGAGGATCCCAAGAGTTGGCTGTACTGGAGGCTGAAATCAGCCTGACTGGGAGGAAGTGGCAAAAGCACCACCCTGTGACTGGTCTAGAGGCTCCATGCATCCTTGGCATAGACTACCTCGGCAGTAGGGGTTTTGTGTTATACCTTAGTTACTGGACTGTTTTTATCTCAACCTGTGGGAGTTACATTCTTTCGATTCTCCTCTCCATCCCTCTGGGATCAGGGGAAGGAAGAAGAGAGAAGTGAACAAGCTGCTGCATGGTTCTGAGTTACTGGCTGGGCTTAAACCATGACACAATAACATGTAGATAACATTATTTGCCACAGCTGCCAAAAGTAAAGACAAGCATACAGTAAATCGGAAATATGCTCTAGTAAAACCAGCATGCCGTGTTTATAATTTCCTTTCAAAAAATTAGAGGGAAACATACAAAAGCGAATCTTGAATGCTCATGAGATACAACCTAGTGAATAGTTTGATCTGTTGTGCAAAGAGTAAATGTAAGTTATTAAATAGAAACCATTCTATTTTCCTTGAAGTTGGAAGAATTCAAACTGACAGGGTATTTTTAGTCAGTTCAAATACAATTTAAGTGGTTCATTAAGTAAAAAAGCATCAGGCCCAATCCTATAATCTATTCATGTATGACAGTCTACTTGACTGCAGAAAGTGCTGCATGTGAAATAGTTACAGACATGCCCTAATGCCTTAATTCCAGTGCAGAAGAGCTGTCTCACACAAATTGCATCTTTCAAATTTTAATGTAGATGCATTTTAGGTTGCTGTTTTGAACTGGATACCACATTATAACTTGCTCAATAAAAGGTTCTAGTACTTTGGCATTGTTTTTTCTTATTTTTAGTGTCTGCATCATAAGTCATCAACAGGAATTCTGCGATTTTTTTTTTCCTAGTGTCTAAAATTGTGGAAAAATATTTCAGAAGGAAACCTGGTTAGATTTAATTTGATTTTAATACTGTGAACTGCATATAATTTCACTAAACTGAGGGAAAGTGTAAATTGCACTCAGAATTCATACTAGTGTAGCAGAAATCAGAATACAGACCTTAACACCAAAGTTGTCTTTTGAAAAAGATTTTAAAATAATCCCTTTGTGAAGTCATGGAAATAATCTCACAGTTTCCAGCGTGTTTTTAAAGTATGCTCTAGTGGGGCAGTCTTTTCTGAATATATCTTTCTTTCCAGCATCAGCATAGTCAGCGGTAAAGAGTTCATCCATTTCAAATACAGTCACCACAGAGTTTAGCCATATATCATTTGCAGGAATAGATGCTCTTTAATCTTTTTTTATTTACCATTAAATGTGTGGATTCCCCACATGGACGAACAGTCAGTGTCACACTGTATGTAAGGAACCGCCCAATGGTGCAGTTAAAAGTTTAATTTCTATTTCTGGGAAAGAAGAATTGGTTTTTACAGTGCTAATTAGTTGTAGGAAATCTCATTTTTTCACACTGTAACTCAGCTAGGAATTTCCTGAAAATACTGTTAGCTTTGCTGCACATTTTTAAACAAGGACAGTGAGGGTATGGAGACTGATATACAGAGCTTGTTTTTTAACAGAGTACGTGTTTTTACTACATCATCTCTAGAGTCCATATAGGCAAACCACAGTAAGTGCCACTCCAGTCACAGTCTGTTGAATTTTTTAAGATAGATGGAAATAATAATAAGAAAAAGCGCTACATCTTTTAAAAACCATGACAATAGCTTAAAATCCTTAACATGTATAACCTTATGTATGAAAACTAGTGCTAAACAGTGGGAATCCAAATTTAAGCATGCAAAACCTAGTAAACTACAGAATTAAGGTTTCCCTTTCCCTTAAATGTCCCTATTCAGTAAGACGTGCATTAGGTATATGTCTTTAACTGGATTCCATTTTCTTCCTGTGCATGTCTTCCCTATTTGGCACACAGCATGGATAACAATGACAGGTTGTTCCTAGCTCTTCCTGTTTGATGTATATGACCAATGCATAAATTCTACATTTCATTCAAGATACAAAATGAAAACCAAATGGCTTATAGCCTGATATTCCCACTCCCCCTTACTGTTCTAACTGTGAAAGTATTTAAATGCTTTGTATCTACTAAGAGGCATGGTTATGCAATACCTCTTTGATGCTTTAAGGAAAGTTTAACAACCTTCCTCAGTGTTACACACACTAAATACTAACTTCATTTAGAAATACGATTTGGATGCAGAGTGCCCTAGAACAAGACACTTTATTGTTGCTCACAATGAAGACATTCAATTTATTCTCTTTCTTTAAAACCTGAAATAAACTCCTATTTTGAATATTTCATATATGACAAAATCTGATATTCCAGATTGGGTTTTTTTCAGTTTTCAAACCTGAAATAGTTACAACATCAGACTTCTCTGAATACATGCGAAATTTACAAAATATCTTTTTTGCTTAAATAACAGGTACCAGACGTCACAGCAAGCAAACTATACCTCAGCTGCCTGTGGGTTAGTAAATTCCCTGTGTTCAACATTGCTTAGATTAATTGGCAGGCCATTTGCTTTTGACATGCTGCTATTTGAACTGCAGGAGAGGGCACAGACTGGTGCAGAACAGCCTCAGCTATGCAATTACATCAAAGATAACTAAATATAAAGCTTCAGCTTTAAAAGCTGGAGTAATTATAAATCCCAAAAGAACGAGTTCCAAAACCAGCATGCTTATTTATGGTTTATTCTTCAAATAGTTTTCTCCTGCATCTAACCTACAAATAAAGGTGCTTTCAACAATGTTATCTTAAGATATTTTAACAGTCAAAAACATTTAAAAAATCTCTGATTATTTGTAAGTCAGAACTGGTATTATGTGGGCTTACAGAATTTCTTACTCTTATTCAAGAGGACAAATAATGTCATAGGTTCAGCAGTAGCTCATGCTCTGCCAGGGAGGAGGGAGAGATAGGGCACCTGGTCTGGGCTAGTCGGGGAGGTATTCCATACCACAGCCCGTCCTGCTCAGGGAGGGGACTGGAAGCTGATCGGAGGGGAAGGGGTTAAATCTCCTCCGGGCTGGGCTCGGAGAGGGAACTGGAAGCTGTCTGGGAGGGGAGGGGGGAGCTCTCTCTTCCGGGCTGGGCTCGTGGTGGCGGGTGGTATCGCTTTCTCTCTCCGTGTTTCTTTCCTCTAACATTGATTTGTTAGTGGTAGCAGTAGTGATTTGTGTTATACCTTAATTCCTGGACTGATTTTACCTCAATCCGTGGGAGTTGTATTCCTCCAGTTCTCCTTCCTATCCCTCCGGGAGTGGGAAGGTGGGGGGAGGGGGAGGGGAAACAAAGGAGTGTATGATACTGAGGGAGACTGAGGTGGAGTTTTAAACCTTGACAATAGTATGTACTATAAAAAATTGAACTGGGAATATCCCTGGTAATCTGAATCAACTAGATACCCATCTGTTTATTTTAAGTCAGGTTGTTCAAGATCTAGAGGACTTAAATGACCCTTCTCTAGCATCAACTGGAAAACAAGCAAGTAAAACTGTAGTTCCTATACCTCACAAATAATTCAGTTGCTAATTTTTAGTAATAATTCTAGTGCATTCTCCTGTTTGACAGGCAGAATCACAGAGTGGAATGGTACTCATCATGGCTTGACTTCATGAACAAAGATTTGGGAAGGGCTTTACTCACGCTTACTACAAGTGCGCTGATGACTAAAAAAGTCCAATATGGGGTAGGCAAATCCTGCTGCAAAAAGCATGGTGAAAGGTCTCCTTGTGTGTTAAAGGAGGGGCGCGATTCTCTATGTTGTCTTTTCTCCTTGAGACTAGTTCTGCGTGTACTCTCAAAGGAGACAACGGCATTATGTATGGTGTGTCTCCAAGTCTCCTGATTGGAGGCCAAGGTGGACCACTAATGGTAGTCAATATGTCCAAGGCTATGGTATTGTTTCAGGGAGTCCTTATATCTCTTCTTTGGGGCACTTCTCTTGCGGCAACCAGTGGCAAGTTCACTGTCTTAGGAAGGTGATGATCCTTCATCCTGGAGACATGCCCTACTCAGCGCAGCTGCAATATCAGCAATATGGCCTTGATACTGGTGACCCCTGCCTGTTCAAGGACAGTAATGTTTTACACAGTCCAATGAATGTTTAGAATTGTACGGAGGCAGCGCTGATGAAAGCATTCGAGGAGTCGCAGGCGATGGCGGTAGATAACCCATGATTCAGACCGATATAAAAGAGTAGATAGTACAATGGCTCTATAGACACTAATCTTTCTACTTTTCTTCAGGTGTTTATTGCACCAGACTCTTTTATGGAGTTTTCCGAAGGCTCTATAAGCCTTTGCTGTTCTGTTGTCTATCTCTTTGTCGATCGTGACATCCAAGGGAACACTGCTTCCCAGACAGCTGAACTGCTGAACTGACTTAAGCTCTGACTCGCCAATGATGATAATCTTCTTGTGGTGCAGGTTGGTAGAGAACTACTGCCTTCCTCAAGTTGACTTCCAACCCAAAAAGCTCAGCCACCTCTGCAAAGAGAGATGTTAAGTGCTGCAGAGCTGCTTCTGTGTGGGCAACAAGGGTGGAATCATCAGCAAAAAGCAGCTCACGGACAAGATGATTTAAGGTCTTAGTGTGGGCATTCAGTCAGCTTAGATTGAATAGGCTCCCATCAGTATGATATCAAATATAAATACCGTTTTGTTCTTTGAGGTCTACCATAGCCCTTTGAAACATCATGCTGAAGAAGATTATGAATAAAGTTGGTGCAAGAACACACCCTTGTTTCACACCACTGGTTATTGGGAAGGGTTCAGAGAGTGCATTGCCATATCTGACTTGGCCTTGCTGATCCTCACGTAACAGAATAATAATTTTTAGGAACCTGGAGGGACAACCTAATCATTCCAAGATCAGCCACAGGCCTTTTCTACTCACAGTGTCAAAAGCTTTGGTGAGGTCAACGAAAGTTACATAGAGCCCCTTATTCTGTTCTCTACACTTTTCTTGCAGTTGTCTGAGAACAAATACCATGTCTGTGGTACTTCTATTAGATCTGAAACCACACTGACTTTCAGGTAGAAGTTCTTCTGTGGTAGTGGGTACTAATCTGTTCAATAGTATTCTTGCAAGAATTTTTCCAGCAATGGAGAGCAAAGTTATAGCCTGGTAACTTGAGCAGTCTGACTTTACACCTTTTTCCTTTTACAGAGTGATGATGATTGCATCACGAAAATCTGATGGTAATTTACCTTGTTCTCAACAGCGCACAACTAGCTTGTGAAATTTAGCATTAAGTGCTTGGCCTCCGTGCTTCCAGATTTCTGGTGGGATTCCGTCGACCCCAGCTGCCTTGCCAGTTTTCACTTGCTGTATAGCCTTAAGAGTCTCTCCCATGTCAGAGGCTATATCCAATTAATTTTTCACCACATGTTGTAAAATGTGATGGATTCTTTTGTCTTGGACTACACGATTAGCAATAAAGAGTGTTTGAAAATGTTCAGACCAACGATTCAGGATGGAGATTTTATCTGTAAGAAGCGTTTGGCCATCTGCACTAAGGGGCTTTGAACCTGGTATGTGCGTGCACACAACACTTTCAGAGCCTCATAGAATCCTCTGTGGTCACCCAAATCTGCACCTAATTGAGTCTTTTCTGCTAGGCTAAGCCACCACTTGCTCTGGATGTCTCGAAGTTTCTGTTGAAGTTTACTACATGCAAGATGAAAGGTTGCTTTTCTTACATGGCAAAGTGGCTAAGCGAGGTTGCTCGATGGGCACATCTCTTTGTCAGCAATTCCTGGACCTCCTGATTGTTATCACCAAACTAGTCTTTGTTTTTCTTTAAGGAGAACCCAAAAGATTCTACAGAAAACTGAAGGATGCTCTTTTAAATATGTTGCCAAAGTGCTTCAGGAGAAGAATCTATAAGGTGATTTTCAAACCTAGTTTGAAGGTTAGCCTGAAAGCTGTCCCTCACTGCATCTATTTGAAGATTATTAACATTGAGCCTCCTCCCTGGAATGCCGCCTCTCTGAGGTCTGGGCTTGAAGTGAAAGTTAAATTTGCAATGCACAAGGCAGTGGTCTGTTTGACATTCTGCACTAGGCATCACTCAGGTGTGACAGACATCATGAACATTGCTCTGGTGCACTAAGTCATAATCAATAAGGTGCCAATGTTTAGACTGAGGATGCATCCAGGTTGTCCAACCTCACAAGGGCAAGTAAGCTCTTTCCCCATGCCAAGGGGGTGTCCGTGAAAGAGGGAATGATACTATTACTTTTTTATTATACAGAAATATAGGAAAATAAGAATAATGTTTCTTTTCAGACTGGACTGTATAACTTGGATGTAAATAACTTGAAATCATAAGGATTTTAACAACTGAGATGCTAGACTAGTTTTACCCCTTAGAATGAGGGTAAAAACCAGCCTGGAATTAGGAAATTTCTGTGAAAATATTAAAGAAAAAAGTAATAAGCAAAAATCAAATTTTGTCAGGAAGAGGGATTCTGATTTTTTTTTAATAGCTAACTGGCAGTTAATTTTAAAATTATTTATTTATAATCTTAGAAACACTCTCTTGGAGAAAGGGTAGCTTTTGCCTACTTGTTACCTTTGAAGTGTCTATGCCCTATGAACTTCCCTGCATCTCTCTATGAAACCTGTCATGGGTTCAGAAGTAGCTCATGCTCTGCCAGGGAGGAGGGAGAGATAGGGCACCTGGTCTGGGCTAGTCGGGGAGGTATTCTGTACCACAGCCCGTCCTGCTCGGGGAGGGTACTGGAAGCTGGCCAGGAGGGGAAGGGTTAGCTCTCTCCTCCGGGCTGGGCTTGGGGAGGGAACTGGAAGCTGTCTGGGAGGGGGGAGTTCTCTCTTCCGGGCTGGGCTCATGGCTGCGGGTGGTATCGTATTCTCTCTCCCTGTTTGTCTCCTCTAACATTGATTTGTTATTGGTACCGGTAGTGATTTCTGTTATGCCTTAATTGCTGGACTGATTTTACCTCAATCCGTGGGAGTTGTATTCCTCTGGCTCTCCTCCCCATCCCTCCGGGAGTGCGAAGGTGAGGGGGGGGGAGGGGAAACAAAGGGGGAACTGTGCAGATTTAGTTTAAACCACAACAAAACCCTTCACAGGCTCTGTAACACCCAGGTAGCTTACTTCCAAATCTCACCTTGGAAACATTTCTGAGTTCACGTTAAACTTCATTTTCTTGTCATAATTTCAAATAGATGTTAAGTCATGCTGCCCTCAGAAACCTTGGTGAGCCAGGGAAATCTCTGCTACTTGTGTGTCTTACCAGAAATGCAAACTGGAAAATCTCCCATGAGTAACTAAGGAAGAAGGAATTGCATGATTTTGCATATGAACCACCCTGAACACAGTATTTCCCGCAACAGCTCATCACATTCCTACAAGTCACATAAGCTGACTTGCAATCTTGACATAGTTGTATGTTGTCATCCCTTGCAGAGAAGGACTTGGAGGTGTTGGTCAACAAGAAACTGAACATAGAATCATAGAATAGTTAGGGTTGGAAAGGACCTTAAGATCATCTAGTTCCAACCCCTCTGCCATGGGCAGGGACACCTCACACTAAACCATATCACCCAAGGCTTCATCCAACCTGGCCTTGAACACTGCCAGGGATGGAGCATTCACAACCTATCTGGGCAACCCATTTCACAGCCAAGAAAGCCCAGAAAGCCAACCGTATATTGGGCTGCATCAAAAGAAGTGTGTCCAGCATGTCAAAAGAGGTGATCCTGCCCTCTGCTCCATTCTTGTGAGACCTCACTTGGAGTACTGTGTACAGTTCTGGTCTCCTAAACATAAGAAGGACACAGAACCGTTGGAACAACTCCAGAGGAGGGTCACAAGGATGATAAGGGGTTCAAGCACCTCCCATATGAAGACAGGCTGATCACGTTGGGGCTGTTCAGCCTGGAGAAGAGAAAGGTTCATAGAGACCTCATAGCAGCCTTCCAGTATCTGAAGGGGGCCTACAAGAATGCTGGAGAGGGACATTTTATTAGGGACTGTAGTGGTAGAAAAAGGGGTAATGGATTTAAACTTAAACAGGAAAAATTCAGGCTAGATATAAGGAAGAAGCTCTTTACTATGAGGGTGGTGAGTCACTGGAATGGGTTGCCAAGGAAATGGCAAATTCTCCATCCCTGGCGGTATTCAAGTCCAGGTTGGACAGAGCCTTGGGTGACATGGTCTAGTGTGAGGTGTCCCTGCCCATGGGAAGGCGGCTGGAACTAGGTGATCTTAAGGTCCTTTGCAACCCTAACTATTCTATGATTCTATGATTCTATAGTCCTGGCTTTATAGGCCTCTACCATATATCCTCTAATTAATATTTTTTTTAGATTAGATGTTCTCAGCCTATTTAGTCATGGCTTGTACAGAAAATATCCTGTATTTTTCTGCCTTTCCCTGTTTTTTTTTCAAAGTATACTGCATGCTTTTTTAGACTCAGAACTGCTTGCATTATTCAAGGTATGGGAAAGTCAGCTAACAGCATTATGGTAGCTTTTGTTTAGTTCTATCTTTTTCCCCTAATGGTCTCTAATATTTTATTGATTTTTCTGACCACTGATAACATTTAACTGGTATTTCAGGGAACCATTTTTTACAAGCCCAAGATGTCACTTTTAGGAGGTAGTGGTTAGTTTAGAACCTATAATTTTATATGTGAAATTAGGATTGTTTTTCTCCCATGTGCATTATTTTACATTCATTTACTCTGATTTTCATTTGTCACTTCATTGCCCTTTCAGTCTTACATAATCTTTCCCCAGTTCCTCACAGTCAGCTTTCAACCTTACTATCCTGACTAAGGCAGTTTTTTCAGCAGCCTTTTTCTTTTCACTGATCTCTTGATTTCCATGTCAATGATGAATATGTTTTAGAGTACAGCCCCCTGCTTACCAGCACCAAGTTTCACTTCAAGAACTGACAATTTACTCCTATTTGTGTTTTCTTTCCTGTAACTGATCATTTATGTAGGCACAAATAGCTTTGCTTATGATACCTGATTTACTTTAAAACTTTGTATATGAGTCTTTGGTTGAGTGGGTGGTATTTTATGGTGGGGCAGGGGTGTTTTGTTTTTTTGTGTGTGGTTTTTTGGTTAGAGTTCAGGTTTGGCTTTTCTCCCAGTGGAAACTGACTTTCTGAATTGCTACTGTGTCTAAAAGATGGAAAATAAGAAAAAAAAAAGAAAGTTTACTCTTTCAAGTGACTCAGAGAGCACTTTTCTTATGGAAACTCTCACATGATTGGAAATGGTCTTCTTAGCGGATTTATTGCTATTGTTGCTTTTTTTAGGGTGCTGGGGGAGCACATGGTGGGGGAGGGGGAATCAGACTATATTGGCATATGTGATAAAAAACAAAAAGTTTGCTTTATCTTTGTTTTTGCATTGTATCCTGCTTAAGCACAATTATGTAGGTGGACAGGAAGAATGTAAGTTCCTGAAACTGTGAAACAAGCAGGAACAAGTGACTTCTATGGTCCGACACAGGTCATATGCCAGTCATGCTTGATCGAATCAACATCTAATCTAGAAGTAACAGAACAAGTTATACGATAAGGGCTTTAGGCACATGCATGGGGTTAAGTAAGTCAAAAGTTCATACCAAAGAAGACTACTGGCCTTTATCAACTAGCCCTTAAAAGACCATCCTGGATTTGCATGGAAGAAAGAATGAAGATTGCATCAGCTATCAGGGAGGTGGGATTCATCTTCCTGAAAGTCCTATGAATATGTAAAAGGCTTGGCTATAAGAAACTTTGTACTCACAAGTGCATATGCAGGATATGAAGGCATGCACCCAGCACTGTAAATAAACCTTTGCTCCACTGACTTTGCCCCCAGTTAAATTTTTCTAAAGGTGAGTACATTTCTCACACATAGGTCTAATTTTTCTTGAAAAATTTCAAAAAGACACTTGAATCTGTGAAGAGAATGAAAGCCTAGACAAAAGAAATAAATCATGGCATTTCTGGGCAGGCAGCTGGGGGTAAGCATTATCCCCAGAGCCATGTTCTGGGGAGTATGTGTTAATTTCTGCCTTATTGTAGATGTCATGAGTAAGAAGCATAGAAAAAAGGATATGTTCTGAAAACTTCAGAACCAGGTGTGTATGTTTAATTATCTTTTATACAAACATTTTAACTACCATCTGCTATGAACTACTGTAATTTCCCGAGGGTTAGGCTTAGAGGTCAAAGATTTACAAAGCCTATAGCTCCATGGACACTGGGGCTGCAAAAGACATGCCAATGGGAGCACTGCATAGCACCAACATTACTCCTTCCAGAACTTTTTCATTTAGGCCAGCAATGACACTTGGGAAGTAGGTCTCATCTCCATGGTGGCAACTTAAATTAGGGTTAGGCTTTGGGTTGGGGTTCAGAAATAAAGCCTATAGCTTCGGGGACACTGGGGCTGTAAAAGTCATGTCAATGGGAGCTTGGCACAGCATGAGCATTACTTCATACATACCTTTTTTATGTGGGCTAGCAATGATGCTGGGGATGTAAGTGTCATCTCTACAGTGAGATGTTAAATAAGGGTTACGCTTAGGGTTAGGATTCAGAGATCCATAAAGTTTACAGCTCCAGGGACACTGGGCCTGTTAGAGAGATGCCAAGAGGAGACTGATACAGCACTAACATTACTTCTTCCACACTTTTTTAATAGGCCAGCCATGGTTCTGGAAAAGTAGGCCTTATCTCCATTGTGGCAGCATTATTTAGGATTAAGCTTAGGGTTAGGGTTCAGAGATCCACTAAGCCTACAGCTCCAGGGACACTGGGGCTGTAAAAGGCATGCCAAAGAAAGCTTGGAATAGCACCAACTTTACTCCTTTCACAACTTTTTCATGTGGGGCGTCCACTGTGCTGGGTATGTGCACCTCATTTCCATTGTGGCAGTGATAATTACGGTTACTCTTAGGGTTATGGTTCAGAGATTCACAAAGCCTACAGCTCCAGGGACACTGGGGCTGTAAAAGACATTGCAAGGGGAGCTTGGCACAGCAGCAACATTACACTTCCACATCTTTTTTAAGCTGTCCACCCATGGCGCTGGGGATGTGAGCCTCATCTCCACCGAATGGTGTTAATTAGGGCTAGGTTTAGGGTTCAGGTTTAGCGATCAACAAAGCCTAGAGTTCCAGGGACATTAGGACTGCAAAAGACATGCTAAAGGGAGCTTGGTTCATCACCAACATTACTCCTTCCACATATTTTTCATGTGGACCAGCAGCAGCGCTGGGCGTTGGGGACGTAGGCCTTTTCTGCATAATGGCAGCTTAAATTAGGGTTAGGCTTAGGGTTAGGGTCCAGAGATCCGTGAAGTTTACAGCTCCAAGAATATTGGGGCTGCATAAGGCATGACAAAGGGAGCTTGATACACTACCAGCATTAAAACTTCCACACCTTTTTCGTGTGGGCCAGCTATGGTGTTGGGGATGTAGGCCTCATTTCCATTGTGGCGATGTTAATTAGCGCTAGCCTTAGGGTTAGGTTCAGAGGTTCACAAAGTTTACCGCTCCAGAGACACTTGTTCTACAAAAGACATGCCAAAGGAATCTTAGCACAGCAACAACATTACTCCTTCCATATGTTTTAAATAGGGCTAACCATGGTGCAGAGGAAGTAGGCATTACCTCTATTATGGCGGCTTAAGTTAGGGTAGGGTTAGGGTTAGGGTCAGAGATCCACAATGACTACAGCTTGAGGGACACTGGGGCTGCAAAAGGTATGCCAAGGGGAGCGTTCCTCGGGACCTATATTACTCCTTCTACATCTTTTTCATTTAAGCCAGACTGGGTGCTAGTGAATGTAAACCTCACTTCTATGGTGGCTTCTGAAATAGGGTTAGGCTTAGAGTTAGGGTTCAGAGATTCTCGAAGGCTACAGCTCCAGAGATCCTGGGGATATAATAGGCATGCAAAGGAAAACTTTAGACAGCACCAACATTGATCTTTCCACATCGTTTTTATTTAAGTCAACATGGCTGCTGGGGGATGTAGACCCCATCTCTATGGTTGTGGCTTAAATTAGGGTTACACCCTAAGCTTAAGCCTAGTTTAAGCTGCTACAATAGAGATGAGGCCTACATCCCCTAGCACCGCGGCTGGCTCAGATGAGCAAAATGTGGAAGGAAAAATGTTACTGCTTTGCCAAACTCCACTTGGCATGCCTTTTGCAGCTCCACTGTCCCTGGATATGTAGGATTTGTTGATCTCTGAACCATAACCCTAACGCTAATTCAAGCCGCCAGTATGGGAATGAAGCCCACGTCCCCAGCACCATGACTGGCAGAGTTAAAACAGGAGTGGAAGGAGTAAAGCTCGTGCTGTGTCAAGCCGCCCTTGGCATGCCTTTCACAGCCCCAGTGACCCTGGAGCTGTAGACTTTGTGGATCTCTGAACCCTAACCTTAACCCTAAATTAAGGAGCACCATGGCTTTGAGGCTCTTAAAGCCACCAACATGGCTGGCCCATATTAAAATGTGTGGAAGGAATAATGTTGGTGCTGTGTTGTGCTCCTACTGCTTTGTCTTCTGCAGCCCCAGCATCTCTGGAGCTGTAGATTTTGTGGATGTCTGAACCCCAACCATAAGCCCAAACCTAATTTAAGACACTATCATGGAGGTTAGCCCTATGGCCCCAGTACCATTGCTGGCCCAAATGAAAAATGTGTGGAAGGAGCAATGTTGGTGCTGTGTCAAGCTCCCGCTGGCCTGTCTTTTGCAGCCCAAGTGTCCCTGGAGCTGCAGACTTTGTGGATCTTTGAACCCTAACCATAAAACCTATGCCTAATTTAGGCCGCCACCATAGAGATGAGGCCTACATCCCTCAGTATCATAGCTGGGTCAGTTGGGAAATCTGTGAAAGAAACATTGTTGGAGCTGTGCAATGCTCTCGTTGGCATGACTTGCAGCCCCAGTGTTTCTGGAGCTGTAGGCTTTGTCGATCTCTGAATGCTAACTCTAAGACTGAACTTAAAATTAACGTTATTAAATTAACACTATGATTTATCCTTAGTTGTCTTAGAGTGTGACTACTATGTCAGATTGGAAGTCATTTTTTATTTCATCAGAAGTTATGTGTGTCTA
Organism: Melopsittacus undulatus; assembly: GCF_012275295.1. NCBI lineage: Eukaryota > Metazoa > Chordata > Aves > Psittaciformes > Psittaculidae > Melopsittacus > Melopsittacus undulatus. Next base: position 39,417,634 of record NC_047528.1, on the reverse strand, counting down.
CTGACATGCACATCAGCTGCTGGTGCAATGTAGCCCTTCTTTTGGGTGTATATACTGCCACATCAAATAAAACAGGAAGGAAGGCTGACTAATAATGCAAGAATTGCTATTATGCTTTTACAGTCTAAACAATACAATTACTATCTTTACACTGTATTAGTTTTTAAATTGTCTTATCAAGTAGTCTATTAGCATATCCTGCTAAGCAGTTAAAACTCCGTTAACATTTCTCCATTTAAAATTGTTTTACTTCAGTAGGCTCTAGACTTAATCTTGAAAAGCAAGCTAGGTTCTGTTTAAGCAGCTCATATAGTGGTGGAAGATAAAGCAAGGTAATGCAATTTTTCAGTGATGAACAACATGGAACAAATTTTGTCATCTCTTCCAGTACTCAGAAGGACATATTAGAATAAGTCTCATTTACCAAATGCAGTTTTTTTTGGTCCATTCTGACACTTCCGTTTCAGTTCAACTGAGTTTGATTAAACAGAAATTCATCTGAATGCTTTCCTCACAGATAAAAAGTGTTTGTCACTTGCCTCTAGCAATGTAGCTTACTAGGGCCCTAACAAATACTAAAATCAGAAAATTCTTGTTTCTCAGTCTCCAAACCTCGTATTAACTGAGAAGGATTACCAGAGAGCCCTATTTGTAACTCAGCTACAGGTGGGCTCGACATTTGACTTGAAATCAAAGAAACATGTCAGAACCTCTAAAAGATTTCTAATTAAAAAGTATGCTGCATAACAATAGAATTTAAGAAATAACAAAGTCTTCTTCTGTAATATAAACATCAAGAACAACAGCAATATGAAATGCAGTGAGGAAAATGCAATGTAGTTTGAAACAGAGAGATATTGATAGCCTTTTGATGGATTAACGTCAGCTGAAAGCCAGTCACCCACTCAGCCACTCTCGCTTCTCAACAGGTCAGGGAAGAAAATAGGCTGAGAAAGGACATAAGTCACTATTAAGACAGGGAGTTTATTTACCAGTTACTGCCATGGTCAAAGCAGACACAAGCAAAATTAATTTAATTTAATGCCAGCTTCAATAGATTCAAAATTCATAAAATCATAGAATCAAAGAATGCAGATGCATTGCACAACACAGATATTAAACAAGCTTTTTATTTTCCTCACAGGCAACAACAGACAGTATGGCTATAAATATGTAGAAAAACAGAAGTCTAACAAAAGCGCAATTGGCATAATTGGCAGATGTAATGGGAAGAACGGTAACACAAATCTATATAAAAAGCAACAGTTGTACTGCTGAGTTCAGCATATAGCGCTCAGTGATCTTGAATAAGTACATGCTTAAAGAAGGTAAATTGTAGACTTATAGCAGACAAAAAGAGAAACTAAAAAAACAACAGAAAAATCTTTACTAGTATTTCACTATTAGCTAATTAATCTATCTGGCTCACACAGTCAACAATGCCCAACAGAAAAGTAAAATCCAAATGTGTATTTCCTAGAACATGCTAGATATGAAATGTACTTCTATGAATTTGATTTAAAACAAAAAATAGGTAGGTGTCCAGGTTTTGATAAACTATGACAGCAGCTTACAGGGAAGAAGTTTTAGATAGACTAATTCGCTATTTAATATTAATTTGATACATAAAGTGCAGATAAATGCTTCCACATGCCCTTAGCAATGCTAACCATGTAATACATCAAATTTTGCTTCTTTATTATATTGCAGAAAATTGAATACGAAAATTGAGTTGATATAATCACTTGTCTTAAAACTCAGTAAAGATAAATTAATTAGGTTACTCCTAGTAAAATTTTGTAAAAACTTATGTAAAACTGTGGCCTAGGCCATTCAGACAGGTACAAGAAAACATTTAGAAGCATTTGAGAATTAGTTCAGGATTTAGATTCAAATATCAACTAATCAGATATCAACTAATCAGACAAGACTGATTTGAATTTTAAATATTAAGGTTTTTAGACATTACTTTGAAATTGTTTACAGGCAAAAATAATTCACAAAAAATATTTTCTCAACACTGTGAAATGATAAATACATTTGTGAGTTTTTCTAAGTCACCCGCAGAGAATTCCAGAACAGGGAGAGGTGAAATTCAATGAATAAATTAGAAAAAACCTTTCTCAATCTAAGTTATAATGCACAGATCAGCAAATTTAGAAGCCTCTTTTCAGTACTTACACTGATTAATACACCATCCCCACATTTTCTTTAACTACCATACTTTTAGAGATGCTGTTTGTAATTGTTAATGTGTCAGTCATTTCTATTGTATGTTAATAATTGTCAAACTCCGTTTATTCATTGAAATAGGGCATCATAATTAAATTCTAAGTTTATCTTGTGATATTATTTACATCGGATAATTTATTCTTTAAGTTATCCCACTAATATGACAGATACAAATAATTGAGAAGAATAGTAACAAAAAGAATGTTGTCATTTCCTAATTAAGCAATTTGTCACATAAAGTAGAAAGACATCTGAAGTGCTGAACTAATTTCTGCACAAAAGAATTCAAGAAAAAAGAAAAAAGAGTAATTTGCATACCCTGATAATGCTTGAAGTGTTCTGTTCCATGTCTTGGGTAGAAATCTCCTTTATGCTGAGTGTCTAGCTGAGTGTCAGTTAAGACCTATTTTTAGGTGGTAATTGGATTGTATGAAAGCCTTATGCTGAACAACTGCACAAGTAATTACACTTTTTTAAAAGAAACAAGCTATTTCCACTGAAACAATTTTCACTTCCAACTACTTTGGTGGTTATAAATTATTAAACAAATCTGAACACACTTTTGAGAGAAAGAACATGCCTGCTCTGTAAAAGTGCAAATTTTATGAGCATACACTACAGTTTATAAGAATCAAGCAATATGGGTCAATTAGCAAGCACAGATAAGCTAAGATGCAGAAATGGAATCTTACCTCAATACTATTCAGAGACACAGAGACACCTTGTGAGAATCATGTTGTTTTTATGGTCTGGAACTCTGCTTAGGAATAATTACTCCCGGGGGGGAAAAAAACCAAAATGCCACCAAAACAAACAAACAAAAACAATAATCCACCACAGGTGGGATGTCTTAATCTCAAAGTTAGTTTATGGGTAGATGTTTTCTACAACATCTCATTCATTCATGAATATAAACCTAGCTGAAGGTTACAAGACTCTGAGATGAAGTATCAGTCCATGAATGTTTAGCAATGCAACCATTTCTTAATGATACATGTTTAAATACTAAAAACTATGCTTCTGTATGATTGGTAAGAGCGCTAACATCCAAATCCATCTTGGGAAACATTTGTGTTCATTTACAGGTATAAAGACTTAGACAAGTCAACTGTTTAGCTGATTTAGCAACATGATTATCTTGTCAGATATGAAATACAATTATAAGGGGAAATTCTGTGATAAATGAAAATACCAGTTACTTGGAAAATACATGTAATTAGAGTAAAAAAAAATAAAAATTTATGGACATATATGGGTATTATTTTTCTTGAAATATTTATGGGAATACTGTATTGTGTAAACTTGATGATAAGCAGTTCTTGGAAAGCTGACCCGTCATTCTGTTCAATTTTTATTGTACGACTCTATTAACCTCGAATTCAGGATGTTATTAATCCTTGTGCTCTTCTCACACAGTACAGAAATATGTCATCTGCACCATGGATACATGAACAAGTCAACAGAAATTTTCAAGGATATTGACATAAAAGAAAAAGTGAAAAAAAAATCTCTTACGGAATGATAATATAACAATGACTGCAAATTAGGCTAAAGTGTGAGGTCAAATTAATTTTGTCAATTGCAGAAAGAGAAATAGAGTTGGTTTGTTTGGTTGCATTTTGGTTTTCATGAGAAACAGAACTGAAGAAGGCTTGGGGATATTAATCACTACATTATTTTATGCACTGGAAATCTGAATAAGACTTAGTAACAAGTTTAGTCTTTATAAGTAATAAGCTAAAAACAATCAGATTGCTCAAATCCAAGCAAATTGAACACTAGCTTATACTAACAGACATTTGTCTCATTGAAATTAAAGAAGGCAACTCATGACAAGATATTTTAAATCCGAAAGGCTATCTGACACACAGAAATCAAAGAAAAAACATGCAATACCACTGCTGAAGCAAAAAGGATGGCATAAACAACAGATGGACAGAATGGGAAGGTGTTGCAGATGGAGAGAGAAGTAGCAATATGTTCAGTGAAATAAAGCAGCAATCAAGAATCATATAATCATAGAATAATAGGATAGTTAGGGTTAGAAAGGACCTTAAGATCATCTAGTTCCAACCCCCGTGCCATGGCCTGGGACACCTCCCACCAAACCATGTCACCCAAGACTCCATCTAATCTGGCATTGAACACTGCCAGGAATGGGGCATTCACAATTTCCTTGGGCAACCTGTTTCAGTGTCTCACCACTCCCACAGTAAAGAACTTCTTCCTTATATATAACCTAAACTTCCCTTTTAAGTTTTAACCCATTACCCCTTGTCCTATCACTACACTCCTTATGAAGAGTCCCTTCACAGCATCCTTGTAGGCCCCCTCCAGATACTGGAAGGCTGCAATGAGGTCTCCCAGCAGCCTCTTCTTCTCCAGGCTGAACAGCCCCAGCTTGTCTTCATATGGGAGGTGTTCCAGTCCCCTGATCATCCTTGGGACCGTCCTCTGGATTTGCTCCAACAGCTCATGTCCTTTTTATGTTGAGGACACCAGAACTGTACACAATAGTCCAAGTGAGGTCTCATGAGAGCAGAGTAGAGGGCAGGATAACCTCTCTCAACCTGCTGGTCATGCTTCTTTTGATGCAGCTGTCAGAGTCTGATTGGAGGAAAACTGCAGTGACGGACCCTATTTCAGTTTGTGATCCTAAGAGTGAAATTAAGACACAAATGAGGTCAAGTACCATAATCTTACAGTTTGCTTACTACAAATTACAAAAAGTCAATTATCATAAAAAAGGGAAATTATTGTAATAAAGGGGATAGCAATAGAACAGATTGGAAAAAAAAGGTAGAAAATGAAGCAAGAATTTGGGGTGCAGAGAGACAGTCACCACCACGGATTCAGCGGTGTCCCCAGGGATCCGTTGTTCTCATCGTTGGTGGTGTGAGTTCTTCAGGGTTCATAGTTGGTGTTGTAGCACAGCCCCCCAAGAGTACATCGGCGGTGGGTGTCCTTATGGAGGTGTCCTTCTGGAGTCCCCTTGAAGGTACCGATTTTGGTGATGTTTTACTCCCCCTTTTATCATGAGTTGGGGGAAGTACCTATGTTCTTCATGTCTTGTATTCCTGTTCCTGGTGGACCAGTTTTTCTGGTCTTGCAACCAACTGCATGTGTCTGCACACACACAGGTGTCTGCAGCAATTCTTGGGATAATGGACAGCAATTCCTCACACCAATCCTTGAGGTAATGGATGGAAGAGTCTTATCAGCTCTTTCTCATTCATCCCTCAGGCAATGGATGGTGGAGTCCCAATTCAGCTACTTACTCTCTTCTCCCAGGCAATGGATAGAAGAGTCTTAAGTCAACTCCTCCCACCCTTCTCCCAGCAATGGATGAAAGAGTCTTACCCCAGCTCTTTCTACCCTTCTCCCAGGCAATGGATGAAAGAGCCTTAGCTCTTTCCCACTCATCTCTCAGGCAGTGAATGGTGGAGTCCCATCTCAGCTTCTTGTACCAGTCTTTGAGACAATGGATAGTGGAGTCTGGTTTCAGATTGGTCTCTCACAGCAGCCAGGGGACTGTTGGCTTTCTGGGCTGCAACCATTTTATTGCTCTTTCTCTTTTTGCCATCTTCCTTTAAATTACTATTCTTCCTGTTAAATAACAGTATTATTTCAATGACTAAACTGTCTTGTATCATTCCACAGGTTTCACCTTTTCTCTATTCTCCTCCCCATCCCACTGGAGACAGACAACAGAGTCCTTTTAGCACCAGCATTTGCTCAGAACTGTGGAAGGAACAGAAACTCTATGGACAGTACTCCCATTAGGTCTCAGCTGTGGGGATACAGGACGCAAACCCTCTTGGTAGAAGAGGAAACTAAAACTAGGTTGGGATTTGGCTCACTCTAATTTCTGCTATGTCTCTGGACTAGGTGTCCACAAAGCTATTAGAGTGAGAGGGTATCAAGGGCTTGACGAAGTAGCCTACTCTTTGGCATCATTTGGGCATGATCTGAGATTCTATAGGTATGTCCTCTGCCTTCCAGCTGTCCCCTCTGAAGTGCATGTGTGCCCATAGAATCTGATGATCTTAAGGTCCTTTCCAACCCTAAGTATTCTATGATTCTATCTAAAGTGTAATATCCACCCTATAGAGTAAAAGGGGTTGGACTTTATAGCCCTTACTGTCAGGGATGATGTGGTAGAGAGCCTGAGGGTAAGGATCAGGGGATGGAAAACAATGTCCTTGTGGATGTCTACTATTGATCACCCAGCCAGCAGGGTATCTTTGCTGAGTTATTCTAAGGCAATTAGGAGAAATCTCTGGATAGACAGCTGTTGTCCTTATGTGGATTTCAATTTCCCACACCTCAGCTGGGAATACTATATTATCACTGCTAGGACAAGTAAGGCTGGTAAATTCCTGAAGTTTGTTGAAGGTAACTTCCTTTCACGAGCACTCAGTGAGCCAAATAGGAAAGGTGCCCTCCTAGACTTGCTCTTTGTGAATCAAGAAGGACTCATGGGAGATGTGATGGCAGAAGGCTGTCTTTGCCACTGTAATCCCAGAGACCTTGAGTTTAAAATTTTGGGTGTCATGAGAAGTTCAGTATAATTACTACTCTGGATATCAAGAGAGCCAAACTGAAGCTGCACAGGGAGCTATTTATCAGGGTCCCCTGGAAATGAGCTTTTGGGGACTTAGGGGCCAATGAAAGCTGTTCACTTTAAAAGAAGAACCATTTTGAAAGCACAGGAGCAGCAATCCCATAGTGTCAGTGGAAGTCAGCAAGTGCAGCAGAAGACCAGTCTGGAACTCCTTCTGGAACTAAAGTGAAAAAAGAAATTGCATGCCCCCTAGAAGCGAGGCTGAGCTTCTCAGGAAGACTATCAAGCTGAGGCTCACACATGGAGGGAGACATCACAAAAGGCCAAAGCTCAGCTAAAGATGAAACTGGCCAGTGTTCTATCAGAAAATAACAAAAGGCTTTTTGAAGTATACTAATAGCAAGAGGAGGCCTAAGGAAAGTATCTGACTGATACTTGATGGAGATGGTCACTGAAACCTGGGGAAGAAGAAAACACAGAAGCATTTAATGCCTTTGTTTCGCCTCAATCTTCAATCTGCATGGCAGACTTGGGGGTCCCTGGTCCCATGAGTCAGAAGACCATGGCTGCAGCAGACACGACTTTCCATTGGTGGACACTGCAGTTGTAAGAGAGCGGTCCTTGGGGATGGGGCTGGACACAAGCAAACTGGGGAGAGCTCCACAGGGCCCTGCCCTACCTGGGAACCCAGGTTTCAGAACTGAGGTCACCATGGTGTTCCGTTATAACCCCATGGTGTCCTGGCAATGGCCCCAGTGGCTGCCACACTGACAGCGCTGAGGCAGCACCAGTGGCACTGGGACCGCCCATCTATTGTAAAGGTGCACTCCTGTCATGTGTGTTTTAACATGCGTTTATTGCACTCAAGTAATCTCCCGGCCCTGTCTTGATGGTGGGTGCTAGAAGGGAGCCAGTGGGCTCAGCCAGCTTCAGATCACTCCCTGGTACTCCTCTCTGCAGACATGGCAGCACCCTGCACCCGCAGCTCTTCCTGGCCATGGGCCTGTTGCAGGTGTTGAGCTGTGGGAAGGGCACAGCCGGGGATGTTGCTGAGGAGGAGGAAGGGAAGACCAGCAGCTCCCTCATCTTCATCTAACCCTGTGGCTACTGTATCATCACCTTCTGATGAGTCTGTGTCAAGTCCCACCAGATGGCTGGGCAGCACCTCTGTCTTGCCCCATGGGGCATCATCCTGCCCCTGTGGCCATCCCCACAGGCAACGCTATGCCAGCACCCTCCCGTGCCCATAGGCTGGAGCACAGTGGGCACTCAGGCTATGTCTCCTTTCTTTTGCCAGCTCCTGGGCAGTGAAGGAGCTCTGGGTCAGTACCCTCTTTGGGTAAGCCCTGCCTGGCACTGCAGCCTGATCAGCCTGTGCTCCCATCACAGGGGATGCTCCACGCTTGACATTCATATGATGAGGAAACACCTCTTCTGAGCTGGGAGAGGTGTTCCAACAGCTGTAGGTAGAGGTGCCCCACTGCTGAGCAGGCACACCTGGCAGAGTTCCTTCACCCAGCTGTGTCCAGCCAACACTTGCCCAGCCCCATCCTTGCCCTGCCGCTGCTCCTGCTCCACTGCTTGGCGATACTGAGAGTGGAAGTGCTCCCCAGGCTGGCAGCAGAGGGAAGAGATGGCTTGGGTCTCAGCTCTTTCTCTACCCCTTCCCAGTGCACAGATCACCTGAAGGAGTGGAGGTATCCTGGGTCACCCAGCTGCCCTCCATCGCGCTGGCGCTGAAGGAGCTGAGAGGCCACAATGCTGTGAGTGTCCCTCCTGCACCTGCTCTGCCCCCAGGGGCTGCCCCAGCCCAGCATCAGCTGCATGACAATACGTAGCCAAACACTAAACTCTCATCCTCCAGACAGGCTAGAACAGGGACACTCTTAAGCTGAAGCAGCCCCATTTTGAGATTCAAATTTCACATTAATATCCTGGCAGGAAGCATTGTGGTTATGTGCTTCTGTTTCACAAAAGGAATTGTATTAAAAAGGACTTGGACCAGAAAATATAGTGAATGAATTTTATCCTCAAATATATACTTCTCAACTGAATAATCTAAGCCTTTCCCTAAAATTATGTCAGGAAGGCTTAGTGGAGTGAGAATCTCAGAAGGATATCAAGCTAGTCAAAGAACACCTAGAAATCTCTAGCATTCAACATGCAGATACACATTTAAGAAATTCACGGACAGGGTAACAAAACCCTAAATAATGATTAACTTTCAGACATGTGTATGCCTGCTCAGAGATTGAAAACACTGACTAGAAAGAACAATGTGTTGAAATGCCTCTAGTGCTTTGTGTAGTCTAGCCATGTCTCTTATAGTTGCCCTGTTGCGGAATGCTCAGATAGGATTCACATCTCTCAGCTGTAAAGACTGGAAGCTGCATGGACTTGTGAAGTTGCACAATAAAGCTAATGTTACAAGAACTCCATTAATGATAGACACTGGACCCTTGTCTCCGGAGTTCCAAATTTACTTCCCACGTATGGAAAGATATAAGGATAAAAACACGATTCATTTTTAGGTTGCAATATCTCTCTCCCCCCACCCCCCAGCTCCCACCCCCTTCCCCACCCCCAACTCCCCCTTTTTCTTCTTTATAGTACTTAGAAATAATTTTCAAGGACATATTCTGGTTTTCTGTTTTGGCAAAAATTTAGTTTTTATATCTTATGTTTAAAAAATTAGTCAAGTTATTCCTTAAGAGAGGAGATATCTTTAATGATTCTCTTTTCAGTTCAGACTTCTCTTTTGAAAAATGTGAAGTCAAGCTACAGTATCTTTGTAGCAAATATGTTTCGCTATCTGGGATTTTTTTCTACAAGTTTCAAGTAGTGTTTTGCATGAAAATCTATTAAACACCTTTAGCACCTCTGAAAATCTTTCCTTACCTTTGAATATCTTGTTTTAAAGTTTTATTAAAGCATTAGGAGGAAACTGGGAACCAAAAGAACATTTGACCAGAATGGCTAGAAAGCGCCTGAGTTTTGTCTCTTGTATTTTTAATTTTATTGTGCATTTTTTTTGTAACAATTAGAGATGCCAAATTCTTCCTTATCCTGAAAGTTCTTCCTATAATGCGGTTATAATAACAGGGTATCCTGATTTTTATGTTTTGAAGGCAGGAAGATATCTATGGAGTTTGAATTGTCATCACTTCTCCAGTTCACAGGGGAAGTGTTTACATTTTCCATAATGGCTTTAATTCTGAGTTAGAAACAGTATGAAGTCCTGTTTAGATTACTTACACATACACACACACACAAAAAAAACCAAAACAAAACAAAGGACAAACCACAATATGCTCACGTTTTTGCCTCCCTTGAGTTTCAGAAAATATTTTCCAGCGGCTTAAGTTTTAATAGTTTCAGATCCCTTGAGTTTTGACTTAATGAATTTAGTTCCTTGATAACTATTATGAAGAAGGTGAAACAAAAAACTGAACTCAGTTTATGAGATTACCAGTGCTTATTCCTTCAACAAATCACCACCTATTACCTGTTTTGTTTCAAAACCAAAAACAGTCTTAAGAGTACAAAGCCGCTTTTAAAACCCCTGTGGCTACATAAGCGTAGCAAAAGCCTTAAAGCTACAGTGACAGCCTTGCCAACACTGCAAAAAAACCTTGCCTTGATTTCCCACGCTGAACCCCCAATTTGCACCTTAAACTGGGAGAGTTTCATATGTTTTTAGAATTTTTAGAGAAACTTCTCAGAGCTATGGACGTGATCTATGTGCATATCATTGTTGTGCAGATTCATCAATGAAATATCTGTTCATTGAAAAATGGGACCATTTAAAAATTAAAATTAAGTCAGTGATGGGTATATAGTTCTCATCACTGGAACTGGAACATTTTACATTCACTTTGTCTTGGAGCAGAAGACAGCAGAACACACAGAAACAGGACTTTTCCCACAACTCCTTCTCTTTAGCTACTGAAGAAAAGAATTCTGAGTCAGGGAACTCAAAAGTGAGAGCAGGTAGTCAGCTGTTACAAAATTGCCTCTCACCTATTTCTGAAACAGTGAATGAGAAAAGCACAGATGCATTAGTTAAACACAGCATTTGTGTAGGTATATTTTTTCTGTTGCAAACTTGTTAGTTATATTTCCTTGTTATTTCATGAAATACTATCATCTGATTGACATTAAGCAGTAGATTGTCATACAAACAGGCTGAGAAGCCACAGCTGCCTCAGCGGTCAGCAGTTTGCAAGGATTAATGAGACAGTTCCAAGCTGGGGAGTAAATTTCTCCTGTCATCAGCCTCATGACAGAAAGGGTGAAGGCTGTGACAGTTGGCAACGATGACAAAAATGTTAGGTTCTAGGAGGCAGGAAGTTTATTGTCACAAATTTACACCATTTGTTACAAATGCTATTAATATTCTAATTGCGTCATTATTCACACAATTTAAAATTCACAGTACTTAATTATATTTAACTTTATCATGAACATCCTAATAAAAGGGAGCTGAGTTACTAGCCCATCTGCTTTACAGTGAACAATGATATACAATGGGTGATTTACCAGGCACCTATCCGTAACACTGAAAGCATTTTCTGAGATTAATTCATATGTTTTTCTAGTTCCATAGCAAGCAAGTTTTAGGTGCTTGTGCCACACAGACCTGTCAATGCATATAAAGAAAGAAAATTTAACATTCAGTGTTTGGAAACACTTCAAACAGAAAAATGTAAAATGAAGATTCAGTCACATAAGAAAACAGGATCTACGTTTTCCCACTGAAAAAACATGTGTGTCTTTCTTACGTTCCTCTACACTTTACTCTGTGGACAGACACATCCACCTCTGCTTTGAATCACCTCTAATACTTGTTAGCCATATATAAAACTAGTTCAACTTGCTAGAAATCTACCTGATAAAAAAGCAGTATCTATCGTCACTGAAGAAAAAGAGTAGACTTTTACACATCACTGCATCAAAACCATCTTAATTCATTATTAGGATCACGTTTGATTTCAGACAGTAATATTTACTCTCATAGAATGAGGACTGTTTGTTTCTGGTCAGGGCTAATAAGCCAGATGGTTGGACAGAAAGAAAAGTCAGATTTAGTCCTGGCATAAATAGCTTAAATAATCTTACTCTTCAATTTCTTCTATTTGCATAATCAGCAAAAATTTTACTATAAATATATTGATTTTTGTCTATTCTGGATGTCAGCAACACTAGTATTTCTGACCTGTTTTAATTCACCTGGAGTTAGCAGTAATCTGAAAGAAAGAGGACGATCTCCAAGTCTCTGCTTACCAAAGTAGTAATAATTTTATGGAACAGGGCATCATAGCAAGTGTTTTACCATTTTAGCATACTTTGCATAATGTTAAAGTTTGCTCAGACCATTCTGTAATTTGCTTCACAGGCTCAAAGTAAAAATTCCTCAACCAACCAAAAAATTTCCTAGAACACAGCAATGTACTGGTAGCACACCTTAATCCCCTGCAACAGGCAAACTGTTCCCAACAGGCAAACTGTTCCCATCAGGCTCAAAGGAACCTAAACCTCATAGCCTTGTCTGTTTGGATAGTTGCCACAAGCACTGGCGCTTTTTGCCTCATTGGCCACCCAGCTTTTCAGAATGTGCCATTCTCAAGGGAACGGCAAGGCAGGGAATGGCAAGGCAGGGAATGGCAAGACATGGAATGGCAAACATTTCCTACTGCTTGCACATGTCCAGCTGACTAGAACTTCCAGAAATACCTGAATACCTCCATTAAGTATTTAGAAAATAAAGTAGTTATGCAAGGCAACCAGATCATACTTCTTCACACTTTTACTTTTCAGTGAGGTAGCACTAATGTAATGAATCACATCCTTTATTGAATTAGAAAGGTGAAGCATTTTGCATATGTAGTGTTGCAGAACATATTTTGTGATTTGAGAAGTATTTCTTTATTGCCAAATATGTGTTCAGTGTAGACAAGGACAGGTTGTTCTATGTATAAACCAATATTTATTTCCTTGTTTTATGTTATTTCTGAAGTCGTAAGAATGTTTCTTTTGTTCAGAGTGAACAGTAACTACTGTGCTTGAGATGCATTCACCTGTATTGACACTCTCAGTGTCATTCAAAACAGTGAAAACAGCCCAAGAAAAAGTAAGAGTTTGAATTATTTTTACAAGCTCTGTTAATTTTGATGTTTAATGCTAAAGTTAGAAACACTTGAACTTTAAATTGTATACACAGCATATTCTAAAGAAAAAAGCTAAATTCTCTCACGTTAAGGTTGAAATTTATTCAGTTTTCCAAAGTAATTTCTTGCTATCTGGTCTTTTTAAGCTAATTTCTGAACTGACTTCATTAACACCTGACAGTTGAAATATGGCTGTAAATGTTGTAATTAACTATAGTAATTGTAATTCTTTAGAAAAAAAACCTGTGCCACTATATTTAACTCTTCTTCAGATACTGAAAAATCTTGAACTATGTACAACTGGTTATCAAGATGACTACTTTTGCTACATAAACATTTTTATTTGCAGTGGTTTTTATTCTTTTCACTTTAGCTAAGCATGGCATAATATCTTGTAAGCTATTGTTCTAAGTTCGCAAGAGATCGTCGTATCCTTAATTATGATTTACTTAATATTAAAAAGTTAACTGAAAAGGAAACAATCTCACATGGAAAAATAAACAATCTCACATGGTAAAAATAAACTTTACAGAATTGGTAGGTTTTTCCTAGCAAACATTGAAGCTTGAACACCTGTGTGGATGTGTGTGCTAAATTACTGATTCAAAAATGTCAAAATAGAACATTTCTTGTTCCAACTGAAAATATATGCATTTAACTATGAATCAATATTACCAGTGTTTAAATGATCACAGAAGGAGCTTTTTCCTATATTCATTACTTTGTCCATGGCTTCAGTCTTTTGCCTTACTACTAGAAATAGCAGCAATTTAAAAATTAAAATAGCTAATCGTGTATTATAATTGATTTGGTACAAATTTTATCATCATTGGCATTTAACCTTTGTACTTCATTGCTTTGTTTACAATTCTTGTCTCCAATATAAACTTGCATAAAGAAATGTATTTCTGCTAAAGCAAAAACAACGCATAACATCAATGTTACATTTCAGAGGTTTCTCTAGAATTATCTGAACAAAAAAATGAAAGAGCTAGAATCTGATGCACTGACTAGAGATTTCAGATTTCAATATTAAGCTATGCACACTGCCATCAATCCACTATAATGGTAAATTCTGAAGGAAAATCCTCTCACCTAATTTTAGTAATCTGTTACGTTAATGTGTATGCTTTAGGGGATATCCTTAGGTTTCTGGTTAGAGCTTCTGAACTGAAATAGGCATTTTTAAAGTATGATTTACCCATGTCATACTGTTAATATCATAATGTTAAATGTCTGTGTAAGAATAAAATAAATTATCTTTACAATAGATTCTTTTCCTCTTTAATCATAAAACGAGCCTTGGGTATCTGTCTGAGGTATCTGTCCTATCTCCTAAATTAAAAAAATATATCCTAAAGGTCAGACATCTTAAAAAGTTAGCATAGCCTCAGAATATTATAACTGGCAATATTCCATCTTCGTTGTCTACTGATTCAGTAATAAATAATTTCAGTGTATATTAGTGCTTTTTTGAGTTCAGTTTTTGATAGTAGCAAGATAAAAATTTGGCTTAGAGCTTTATCCCTTTCCTCTCTAATTCCAGGATAAACTTCAGGGGCAAAAGGGACTTGCTATTATTCCAGTGTTGGCCAGAACTACAGCTGTAAACATCTTAATGTAGGTGTCTTCTTATGAGCTTCACCTGCCTAAATGTAAACAAGGATTGCCATGTAAATTGCTAGAATATATCCTCGGTTTCTACATGCTGGTCAAGGAGAAATCGGGTCTCTCGGTTCCTGTGTTGTATCTTCATCCCTGTAGAAATGCCCTATCATCCTAGTAAAGCTGACATTAGGTACCTAGATGTAGGCGAATGATCTTAGTCTGAAATGTCATGTTTAAGTACTTACTACAGTCAACACAACCAGTGGAGTCCTCTAGTCACTCAGATGACTAGACTATATCGCACTGACTGTAATGACCAGATCTTCACTGACTGTGAAGGAGTCTAAAAACTTATCACTCTATAGACAATTTGGACCTAAATTCCAACCTGAGAGCTGTAGTCAGATACATAAACACAGGCACCTAGTGTTATTTTAGAAGCTCTAGGTTATCCATTTTTTTTCACACAGCTCACAGATAAGGCCTAGACAAGTGTGATACCAGGCTTTTTGAGGCATTAACTAGAAAGCAGCCAGGGTACTCTTTGACACTAATTTATGTTTTCAGAAACTCCATATTCGAAGGTATTTAAATTGTTAAATGAAAATTCCTCAAACCTATTGTGACGGTCAAGAAAGCCTTTTGGGTTTTGTCTCAAAACAACTCAACAGATAGAAGGAAATGACAGCTCATTATCATTTGGGCAAATGGCACAGGGGCAGAGGATACTGCTCCACGAAGATGAAGGATGGTTCTCCTGTGTTGTCTGCCCCGAGGCCGCAAACATAACTGCCTGCAGACAGCCGTACAAACACTGTGCCACCTGCCAGGACACAAAGTTCACTGGCCTGGGGTCTCACCAGCTCCCCTGCAAATGAGTCTCCACTTGTGGGAGGATTCCAAGAGAATCTGACTCCAGATAACACCAACCATCCTATAAACTTGTAGCGCACCCCTCCACCCATGACCACAGCAGACTGACTACAAGGACTAACTGAAGGAATTTCCACTCGCTGACTGACAACACATCGCTAGATCCACAGGGTGGTAAGGATATTTCTTGTTTTCTTTTTCTTTTCTTGCTTTCTTTAATTTCTTCTTCACTTTCTTTCTGCCTTTCTCCCTCCACTTCGATCTTTTGTAAGAACTTGCCAGGACTTCTATTCCTCTTGACACAGTTTTAGGGACATTTACAATAAAATTAATGGCTGTTTCCTGTTTCAAATTCTGGAGGGCCTATGGTTTGTCCTAATAGTGTGGTACATGATCAGCTCTCCCCCTCACCTTCTGGGTGGATGGGACACCCACATTTTCAAAGTTTTAGGAAAATTAATTTCAAATCTAGGAAATGCAGTATATTGACCTTGGGCAGCAGCTAGACACCCAGCTGCTGTCTCACTCCTCCTTGGCAGAATAGGGGGAGAAAATAAGATGAAAAGGCAAATGTGGGGAGATAAGGGCAAGAAAATAGCCGAATACCATCATAGACAAAACAGACTTGGCTTGAGGAAAATTAATTTACTGACAAATAAAATAGAGATGGACCGGATGGGAGAGGGGGGTGGAGGAACCACAAACACACACCACCCACCTCCCCCCAAAAAACAACCCACCCCACTGCCAGCGCCTTTCATCCCTTTTTTTTTCAAGCTCAACTTCACTCCTGGCTTTCTTAGCTTCCATCACACCAGCAGCACTGGGTGACCAGGAATGGGAGCTGCAATCAGACCCCAGCAGCTCCTCTCTGTTCCTTCTGCCTCCTCACACTTCCCCCTGCTGCAGGCTGGTTTCTTCCCAGGCTGCAGTGTGCTATCTGCTCTGTTTTGTTTCGTTTTTGTTGGGTTTTTTTTTTTGTGTGTGTGTGGGGGGTTTTTTTTTTTGTTTGTTTGCTTGGTTTTTTTTTTTTTTTTACGGCGTTTTACGCACATTTTCCATACTGCGGCATCATTTTCTGTCTGCGGAGTTCAGCCGTGCCCTGTGGTGGCGTCGGTTGGAACCTGCTGTGTCCGTCACGGGCCAGCCCCGACCGCTCCTCACGGAGACCGTCCTCCATCCCACGCTGCCAGCGCCTGGGCATCTGAACCAAGTACGTTAAAACTGCGAAGCCAATGCAATTCAGCTCCTTTCCACGAAACTGTGGAGGATTGCCTCAGTGCAAACCTTTTTTTTTTTTCCTTGGCATTACAGTAATCTAAATACCCCTTTAAAGCAGGTGATGCCTGATGAACCTAAAAAATTCAGGTGGAAGTACTTCTGTGTGTTACTCAGGTGATTTTGCCATTGTAATATTCTTAAATACATGCTGTATGCTTTCATCTGTTTAAATTTGTATGAAATGCAGCGAGTGTTAGTGAGACACCTTGTGAAACACATCTGAGGAGGCATGGATTTGAAAAGTGGGAAAAATAGAAGTGTCAGGCAGAAAATCACTGTCTTGAAATCAAGAGTCCGAATTAGTCTTTGACTTAAATAACTATTTGCTCTGTATTTGAATGAAGAGTCTTAGCCTTCTAAGATTCACATTTTTCAATTTTTTTTTTTATTAGAAGGTGAGTGCTGTATAATAATTTTGTGCTGCAGCCAAAGCATCATGTAAGTCAGAAAACATGTATTTATGTGCAATTAAAAAATGTGACATACAGAAAAATCAGAGATTTTCTTTTTTTCAGCAGAAGAATGTCAAAGTTTGCTGCACATATTAATTTTGCAGACCTACAATATAAATATCACACCTAACAATAAATGATGAACATCTGAAACATCTCCAGCGAGTGACTGGATGCAGTGTCTATGACTAGCAATATATTGACCACCTTAATATCTAAACAGCACAATAAGAAAGTTTATAGTGAATGAGAAAGTAAGGGCAGTGTATTGAAAATTCAGTACATGAAAAATGAGAATGACAAAAAGTCCCCAGACCAGGACATGTACATGCTAAAGCATATGCAGAACTCAGAGGAGAATTTGCATTGAGTGGAAATGATGTTGCTGTTTTGATTGTGCCTACTGAGTAGCAGGTAATTACTTCATGACAGAGAAGAATGACCCTTCTCTCCCTCATCTCTCTAGGTAGTTTCATAGCTGTCATCACTTCAGTACATGAGTGTAGTTTCCTTTTCCTTCATTTATACAACACATTATTTATCTACTTTATGTACACCATTTAGACTTCCTAGCAGGAAGCCTCTGTGACAACCTTTGGTTGCAACTAGTTACTGTCAAATTAATTGCAAAAGTTATAAGCTGTCCAAGTTTGTCTTGAATTTTCTCACAACCAGTTCCGTTTAGGATACTAAGATGCACTTACAGAAAAATATTAGTGCAATGCTCAGTAGAACAAGGTTACTCATTATAATTTTTGGCAATAGCATAATATACATAAGTAGACAGAAGACAATTTTTTTTGTCATTGGCAGATGTTTGCTATTTCATTTTGTGCTTGTTTTGGCTGGGATAGAGGTAATTTTCTTCATAGGAGCTAGTAGGGGGTTATGCTTTGGGTTTGTGCTGAAAACACTGTTCATAATTGTGGGGTGTTTTAGTTACTGCTGAACAGTGCTTACCCAGAGTCAAGGACTTTCCTGCTCTTCACCACCTGACCAGTGAGTAGGCTGAGAGTGCACAAGGAGCAGGGAGGGGACACAGCAGGGACAGCTGATCCCAACTGAAAAAGGGGTATTCCATACTATATGGATTGCATACTCAGCAGATAAAGCTGGGGAAAAAAGGAAAGGGGGGATGTTCTGAGTGATGGTGTTTGTCTTCCCAAGTAACTGTAGTTTAATCCTGCTTTCCTGGAGATGGCTGAACTCCTGCCTGCCAACAGGAAGTGGTGAATCAGTTCCTTGTTTTGCTTTGCTAGTGTGTGTGGCTTTTGCTTTGCCTATTAAACTGTCTTTATCTTATCCTATGAGTCTTCTCACTTGAAGTCTTCCATTTCTTTCCCATCCCATTGTGAGGGGGAGGGCGTTTGTGTTGGGGTGAGTGAGAAGCTGTGTAGTGGTAGTGTTCAGCTGCCTGCTGGGGTTAAATTGCAAGTTTTACAAATGTGAGTCATAGATGTGTAAAAAGACTAATAAGAAAGATTTTTAAACAATTTTCAAAAGTGAAAGTCCTAATACACTGTTAGAGCACCTAAGGAAAGAGGGAAGCTGATAATAATCATAACCATTTTCCATTACTGAACTAAATCAGGTCACTGGTAGATATCATACTAGTCACTCTTGAGAATAAAGTAACCAAAGTGTAATGTTGTAAGATTTACTGTATATTAAAAAAATTCTCTGGGTTTAATATTACACATTACTTTATGGTGCTTTTTGAGATTTTGTGTCGATTTCATCTGTCTTGTGGAAATCCATTAATTTCAGGAAAGTTTTATAGCTTAAGTGAAAAATAATGATACTAACAAAGTTGCCATACTTAAACTTGAAATATTAGATATTTAAAACTCAATCTCTCCTATTTTACAATCATTTAATAGTAACAAAGGTATGTTTTCATTTAAGGAAGACCCCTTGAATTTTCCTACTATGCTAAGAGACTATAGGCAACAGATTTTTTTTTATACTGTTATTAAAATTTATCACCTACTGGTATTGGGAAAGATTAAAGGATTGAACAGTTAAGTTCTACTTCATATATGGGCTTTGTTCCACTGTTTATCCACCCCGGTAACAAAGTGAAGTTGATCCAAGTGTGAAGACATAGTTTATTAACAACAGCTAGAAGCAGAATGCTTCATTTAAATGAAAGTGTTTGTACATTGGTTTTATTTTTAAATATTTTGAATTCAAGCAATTAATCCTCTCTGCAGCTTTGTCAAAACCACAGTAGATACCATGGTTTTCTCAAGATACCCTTCAAAATTTCCTATACTTATGAAGCATTAGTCTAGTCATCTTCTTCAGGTGCTACTTATTTAAACTGGAATTGTGTTTTCCTGATGAACTCAAAAGAAGTGATGAACTCAAAAGAAGTATGCATGTATATATATATGTACATACTGCTTATATATCTGACATTCAGAAAAGCTGAAGAACTTTGGAAACTAGGATTTGTGACTGGACTAAGGAAATAATAGGCACCTTTAAAAATTATTACTATGAAAAATAAAGAATCCCTTTTTGATTAAGCCACAATAATTTACAAAACCTAAGTGTACTGGACCCAGGAAGTGAGCAGCCTGCAGTTTTCTTGTACATGGCCTTTCAGCTATTAAACTGTATACAAACTTGTAGCTGCCAAGTGTTTAGGTCATTGATTTTCCTCCCTACTAAGCAACAGCTGTTCTACTCACTCTTAAGAAATCTTCCTCTCTAGGTGACATCAGAAGTGTAATAAGACACTTCATTACTGATGAGATAAAGCTTTGGATTACTCCAAGTAAATGACAAAACCCTGCGCTTTTAGTAGAAATGCACAAGTGATGTGCAGAAGAGATTGGTGGGAGCAAATATAGTTACCGGGAGCCCTATCATGAATACCAATTTCCTAATATGGCCTCTTTTATATAAAAACTTACTTTATCTACCAGTAAAAGAAAGATTCTTCAGATATTGTGTTCACTCTTCTGTTGAATCTTAAAGAATATTGCTAATACTGTCACCTAAGATGGGAAAGGATACTTTATCTGTGACCTGTTAACTGTAGAATTAAAAAAAAGAAATAAAAAAGTAAATGGTTGACAACATGCACAGGTGCAATAAGTAGGTTTACTCTGGTAAAGACTAATATATGGGTGATTTTTATAGCCTTCTAATAAAAATTTTAAGATTAATCCTACCTAAATAGGTCAGATCATGCCTAGATTTTTCTGATGTTTCTGAGGATGTTTTGGTTCATGCATTAATGTGTGACTTTCTTAATCAATGTAAGCATTTCTTTTCTTCAGACCTTAAAGATTTTACTGTTTATTTAACAGCCAGTTCTCATACAATGGAAATTAACAGGACAGTTTAAGAAATAAAGCCTATACAAATATTGCTATTTAATTGTCGTGGTTTAAACCAAGTCCCCCAACTCCCGGAGAGTTAGGAAGGAAAATCCAAAGAATGTAGCCCCCACGGGTTGAGATAAGAATGGTTTAATAGCTAAGTCATAACACAGAATCACTACTGCCATTACCACTACAAATAATAATGATACAGCAAACAACAAGTGAAAAGAATACAACACCCCACCAGCCACCAACCCATAACTCACTCCACCCTGCCCAGCTGAGCACCGCGTGCTCCCTCCTCCATTTTTCTCCAGAGCTTCACCCCTCCAGCTCTCTCTCCCGGTTGCATCCTGGCCATCACGTGCTATGGTATGGAATACCTCATTGCCTAGCCTGGGTCAGGTGTCCTGTCTCTCCTTCCTCCCGGCCTCCCCTCCTCCACCTGGCTGGAGCATGTGCTCAGAAAAAAACCTTGAACAAAAACACCCTCAAAACATGCTCACTATCAAGCAACTGTTCCCAGCCTATAACTCAAAACACAGCACTGCACCAGCTACAAGAAGGAGAAAAATGACTGCTACGGCTGAACCCATGTCATTAATATATTTAATATACTAAATATGTAGAACTTTACATATATATATAGAAATAAATATTAATAGATATAGATTTCTTATATATGATATAGATTTATGTATAAATATACATTTTATATATTTTTATATATATATTTTGTACAAAATTGTCTCTCTTTAATTAATAATGGGCCACAAAATTGTGCTCACACTTAAAGTCAAAGAAATGCTCATTCTCAAAAAAAGGGAAAAAAGAAACCCAAGTCATAATCTGCAGCACACATCTGTGTGCATCAACAAAGAGAAAATGAAGATGTTAATGGGAAGTCTCCACATCCTGTTTATATACTGTGAGATGTGATTACTTCCAGTGTTTGCTGACTCTTCACTTAAAGTTGTTTACTGGAAAGCTTTCCAATGTCATTTTCAAAGGTATAGATACAGTGCCCTAAGTATTAGTTTATAAAAACTAAGTTTACATAAAAAATAGATTATTTAATTTGATTCCGTTTATCTGATCTATTCTGTGTTATTTAGTGTTTTATGGTGTTTCAGAATTAGAAATAATCTTGTATTTAAAAAAGCTTTGTTATCTGGTAAAAAAATAATGGAATCTGTTCTTATCCATCTCTTCCATTTGTAGTTTGCATCAAGAATTTTTAGGCTGATAAATACTCTATCACAGTGAAGTATCAGAAGGTCAAAGAATATAAATGTATAGTTTTTCTACATATTCTGCCATCATACTTTATTACAGTGCAACATATATGAAGATTTCAGATGAAATGAGGGCATTAGTATATTATAAAAAGACTGTCTTTTTATGTAAAAGAACTTTTGAATGAAAGGAGAATGTAAAGAAGCAACAGACAGCAGTTACATATTCTTAAATACTATACCAGGGTTAATAGCCACTCTACTTGAAAAATCTGCTTTCAAATTATCATGAAAAAAGCACGATTAATCTAAACCCATTGAAAATCATTCTTCCATATTCTAACTCACAAGTGGCATTTTATTACTGTTGTGGTTTAAAACCAAGTCCACACAGCTCGTTCACCCGCTCCCCCCCTTGCTCCCCCAACTCCCGGAGAGTTAGGAAGGAGAATCCAAAGAATGTAGCCCCCACGGATTGAGATAAGAACGGTTTAATAGCTAAGGTATAACATAAATCACTACCGCTACTACTACTACAAATAATAATGATAAAGCCAATAACAAGTGAAAAGAATAAACCACCTCACCAGCCACCGACCCATAACTCACCCCACCCTGCCTGACCGAGCACCGACCGATACCTCCTCCATCCCCCCCAGAGCTCCAGCCCTTCCGGGTTTCTCCTGGTTACATCCTGGGTATGACATGCTATGGTATGGAATACCTCATTGGCTAGCCTGGGTCAGGTGTCCTGTCTCTCCTTCCTCCCAGCCTCCCCTCCTCCCTGGCAGAGCATGAGCTCAGAAAAGGCCTTGGACAAACCAAACACCCGAGCAGTAACTCAAAACATACTTGCTATCAGCAACCATTCTCAGCCCAAAAGTCAAAACACAGCACTGCACCAGCTATCAAGAAGGAGAAAAAATGACTGCTACTGCTCAAACCAGGACAATTACCTATGATTATTTTATCTCTTTTGTGAAAACCACTAAACCTGTTACTTCCAAATATTGCTACGTAATCTCAGTTTTGCAGTTTCCATATGTAAATCTTCAAGAAAAATGCTATAAAATCTATCAATTTTAGTTGTATATTAATTGTCATGTCATCTTAGACAGTGCTCCCTGAATACAGGAACAGTTAGAACTGCCAACTTTGCTAACCTTACAGAGTCAATATGTTCTTAGCAAGTTAAATACAAAGGGGTTTAGGCAAAAGAAAAAAAAAGATGTTAGAAGTGATCAATATGTTATGTATTTATGGACAAATAAAATCTAAGTGATAAGTAGCAGGTTTTGATTACTGCTATTTTGAAAAGAGTTAATGTAGATCCTGTGGGAGAAAGTTGTACCTCAGTGAGCTTAAGGATAAATTCTCAATTCATACTTGGATTCTAAAAAACTTTCAACACTGTCTATTATATTGGTCTCCAGTGGAATACAATGAAATGTTTCAGGATTATTAACATTAAAAAATTGCTGAACAAAAGCTACAGGAAAAGAAAAATCATGTGATTATTGAACCAGAGGAAAGCTACCAACTGGGTAATGCGCTATTTTCTGTTTCCATGTAACTGCTATGTATAGATCGGGACTACAGAAAGAGCTTAAACCAGACCTCTGGACAACCATATATTACTTAGTTACATATTTACTCAACGTTTTTGGACCAGATCACTCCAACTGGTTCTGTGAAAGCCAAAGTTTTTATTGGAAACTTTTGATGGTGAGGATGTCTGTCATTCAGCCATGGGCTAGTGGTCAAGCCAGGTCCTCTTAATTTTTGTATATGAATGTAGTCTACATGTCTGTTTATAAGGAAAGGCAAAGGTATACAGTTCAGATGTCTGTATGCTAAGCTCCTATCACTGGTGGATGAACATAAACAAAAAAGTTAAATTCTTCAGTCATTCCCCTGTCCATGGCAGGGGGGGTTGGAACTAGACGATCTTAAGGTCCTTTGCAACCTTAACTATGCTATGATTCTATGATTCCTTGTTCTACTTACACAGATTCAATATTTACTATGTAATACATATTCTGAAAAAAAAGAGTAATTATTGTGAGCTAAAATTAAAACTCACAAAAATTAAACTGTGTCACTTTTTGATTAAATGTCATCACTTTTACCATGCAAAATGATAAATGTGGCTCATGGATTAGAAAACTAAATGGAAGCAGAAATGAAAATATACTTTCCATATGCATCTTGTAGCATTAGAAATTATTAAGGAGCTAATGAATTAATATGTCAGTTAAAATAATTAGTTGCAGTTTTCATAAAGTCAGTTTTCAAATTTTTAGAAAAGTATGAAAGTTTCAGGTTAGAAATGCAAACCCAGACTTGTTCCTTCCAAACTCATGGGACATACATAATAAAGAAAGGTGAATCTAAAATATTTTCATGATTGATATGTGGTACAGATTAATGAGCAGCAAATCATCCAAAACATGCTTGATCTCTGTTCAGATAAAAGCAAAAATTGGAGAATGCAGTAGATGAAATATACTCTTTAGAAAGAATTGTATATTCATCATGTAAAATACTACTTGAAAATTAACTGTAATTAACTTACACTTTAAAACTGTTCATAGATTGAAAGCTGTCTGAAGAACAGTAAATGAAGGAGAACAATACAGTATTTAGAATCTAGATATGAAATGTAAAATTAGTAACTTTAATAAAGTCTGGAACAGGCAGTAAGATGCTATTTAATAGTTACAAGTTATTCTAATCTGGAAAATACTGCAAGTGATAAATACAAATGATAAATACAGGGAGGAGAGTGAATAAGTTGTAAGCTAACAAATTTAGAGTGTGTTCCCAAAAAGCAATAAAATGGTGAGATTCTTACAGATACTACCTGAAAATATGTAGTTAAATAACTTGTTTTAAGAAAACAGTCAGGATAAAAAGCATTGATCGAGAGTGTGTGTCATCTTCATATGGGGGGGTTATAATGGGTTAAGCCCAGTCAGCAATCCAGAACCATGCAGCCGTTAGCTCACTCCCCAAACCTTTTTCCCTCTGCTCCCGGAGGGATGGGGAGGAGAACAGAGCGAATTTAACTCTCACGGGTTGAGATAAGAACAGTCCAGTAACTAAGGCTGCCACCAATAATAATAATGATAAGGGAAATAACAAGGGAAGAGTAGAACAGCATAGACATTTTGTGTCTTGCCTCCTGAGATGCGATTGGCAATATGCCTTACCAAAACTAGTGACATAAATGTTTTGAGTGACAACTTCACAATTCATTCCAGGAGACAAATCAATTATATATTTATGAAGGTGAACTCTGTGTAGAGTACCAAATGCAAATTAAGTTTCTAACCCTTGGCCAGTCAGGTATTGCTCTGAATTTAAAACAAAAAAGAAAATGTGTTTTATCCAAAACTGACTGAAAGAGAGCTAGGAACTTGTGCCATAAAACTGCCTGAAGACAAGTATCACATTATATAAAATAATTAAAGCAGAACTTGACAAGGTCCAGCCTGAGCCTCAGAACTTCAACAGATCAACAGAAAAGGCTTCTAGAAATCTCATTAACATACTGAGGTTTGTATTAATCTGGAAAGGGGTAGAGCACAACCTTATCATCGAGTTAAGTCCCATGTTCTGTTCCTTCAAATTTCATAAAATAGTCATCAATGATTATTTAATGCTTACTTCTGCATTTCAACTGTATATGTCCCTGTACAGCAAATGAAGCAATTCTAAAAACAGAGCACCTACAAAGAGAGATTCTAATGGTGATGGGCCAAATCAAAAAGACAGTCAACAAGTATTCATGTTTTACATTCTTGCATTCAGAAGAAAAGTGTCTCTTTTGTCCCATATTTCATGAACAAAAGTATGTTAGCTAGTTCTGGCAGTAAGGTGGGTCATGGAAAAGCACCTTTGCAGAGAGCTTTACTTGAGGAGCTTATTAAATGCAGTTAGGGTAAGAGCAGACTCTGACTGCTCTCCACTCTCAGTAACGAAAATATTTTCAAATACAAATTTTTAATAAAAGGGCCAGGAATGAGAGCTAGTGCAATTCTTACAAAATAGGACAAAGCTATCTTTCAAGTATTTCTGCAGAATTTGCATGCAGTTCTTGTTAGACCATCTCAGAAAGTTAGCTTTCATTCCTTATTTCCCACTTAGAAATTAGCACTTACATATCAGTCATTTTTAAACAGTAAGTGGATAGAAAAAACAATTGAAAGTTTGGAACCTTCTCCTAGCTTGTATGATTGGTAAAAGCATGCAGTTTAGAATTCAAAAATTTTGCCATCTTGGTTCAGCATGTCTTTTGAAAAAGAAAGTATTTTATGTCTGATATACATTAAATGAAAGGTTGCAGTCCTTTACATAAGTTCTCTAAAGCTGTAGTACGTTTACTTTGGTGATATGCTGAAATAAATGCTTTCGAAGAGATCTCATTAGATAATGATTCTCTTTGCCATTAGTCCAGTCAAGTACCTATAATTTTGCTTCAAGGTCAAATTGTAGGATGTTTGATCTGAAGCAAAAGGGCATTTCTTTCTGCTAAGTCTTGATTTCCTGAAGCACTGCTGTTCTATGTGAGCACCAAGAGCTAAATCACAGGTTCTGTGTTCATTTATGAGTCCAGTTTCATGTCAGATACTATTCTCTTAATGTCTAACTTCAGGAAGTTACCTAGAATTAGGCAGTTATTTAAGAGATTAGATGGTATCACATGTTACTAAAAAAAACACCCAGTTTTAAATTATGGAGCTATAATCTAGCTAATGCTTAGAGTTAGCAGAGGCTAACAATAAAATCAGAAAATCAAGACAGTTACCAGCTGTATCACATTGTCAGGTGATACTATTTTTACAACCAGAAGGTTCTTTCTTTCTATTTCCAAACCATACAGTAATTTACAAATATGCTTGCTTGAAAAGGACTCATACCTATGTCCAGCATGGATTCTCTTTCCAAGATACAGTTAATTAATCAGATGTGTTACATTTTGTACGCCATTGAACCAAGCATTTTCATTTTAACATAATCTGGAAATAGTTTCATAGCTCTCAGAGCAATAGATGAAGAGTGTTTGATGGAGAAAATATTTTTTTTCATTCTTTGAACAGTATTCTCAGCAGTACACAAGACTGTGAGGGTTAAAAATCTTATTTAAATTTCATTTAATTTCTGAAAGGTTTTGCTTCTCCACAGATTTAGAATTAATCACTGTAAAGAATAAAAGAATACATAACCTTTAGTGTCTAAAACAGATTAAACAACATTTGTAATTAATAAGTATTACTTCATTGTTAAATGGCATCTAGGATGACTGTTCTATAGCCATATTAACATTGATGGAAAATATCAAAGTATCTAAATGTCAAGTTGTTTTCTTTAGGTTTTAACCATTCTTCCATTTTAATAAGTAATAAATTGGTCAAGCAACATCAGTTAAATAGCAAAAAGGTTGTTGAGGCATCAGTATAATCCTATTCTAACCACTTATTTACCTCGGTTGAATATTCTTGATATATATTGATGTTAAAAAAGCATGCAAAGCTATGTTCAAGTATACACAGCATGTTTGAGCACCTTCAGATACTGCAGTTGGGTATAGATTATATACATACCTCAATCTGGAGTATTTATTTGTAAGAAGGATTTGAATCATCCCTCAAGTAAAAAACAAACAAAAAAATGCCAACAAAACCCACATGTCGTGGTTTAAACCAAGTCCCCCAACTCCCGGAGAGTTAGAAAGGAAAATCCAAAGAATGTAGCCCCCACGGATTGAGATAAGAATGGTTTAATTGCTAAGGCATAACACAAAACCCCTACTGCCATTACCACTACAAATAATAATGATACAGCAAACAACAAGTGAAGAGAATACAACACCCCACCAGCCACCGACCCATAACTCACTCCACCCTGCCTGGCCGAGCACCGCGTGCTCCCTCCTCCATTTTCCTCCAGAGCTCTACCCCTCCAGCTCTCTCTTTCCCAGTAAGCATCCTGGGCATCACGTGCTATGGTATGGAATACCTCATTGCCTAGCCTGGGTCAGGTGTCCTGTCTCTCCTTCCTCCCAGACTCCCCTCCTCCACCTGGCTGGAAAAAACCTTGAACAAAAACACCCTCAAAACATGCTCAAACCATGACACCACAGTATCATTTTAGACTGCAAATTAAATGTAAAATGAAAGGAACCAGTCATACTGGTCTCATTTCCTCCCTTGTAACATTATGTTGAAGAGATATGAAGCCAATTCTTGTAAACCATGAATAATTACTGTAAAACAATTACTAAGACCTATCTGCAAACATGTTATAATTGGGCATATAATTCTCAATTTATTATTCATTTGATGGGTAAAGTTTCTCAGTTTTTCAAAAAAATAGGTACTACAATATATCAGCTGGATGGATTCCTCTATTCATCACCCCCTGGCTCAGAACTTAATCTCTTCAGCCTTTTAAAGATCTTTGAAATTACAATTTATGTAGAATTATTAATATAGGGTATGACAATGACTCAGAAAGCCACCTCCTTCAGCCTGTCCATTCTTTTCAAGTCAGCATTGTTAGGACAGAGGAATTTCAACTGAGCCTGCTCATTCACACAGCACATTTTCATATGACTTTAGTCTCATAACATAGCCAAGAAAATGATTTGTCCAAAATTTAAATGCAAAAGGCAGATGCTAATTAAAAAGAATATGAAGCTATTCACTGGATGTTAACAGACTAAGCATTCCGAGGTACATACTAAAAATGGTTGCTCTTTGTTACTGTTTCTTTATATGTGAATTTTTCTTTTATTGAAGTGAAAAGTCCTTGCTTTTTAGCTCAAGGAGGATTTTATGGCTATATTACTGTGTTATTCTAAGATTCAACTGGTAGTAAAAATTCTTCTAGCTAGCTCCCAGGGCTGGACATCTGGACTTTTAATTTCTGGGGCTATCCTGGGACATACAGGTGCTTCTGCCTCCTGGTGTCGGACCTTTGAGTATAATTCCTTTCAAGATGAAACAAAAATCTCCCTCAGTCTGGGAGGTAAGGCTGCTGTTATAAACACACACAAGGAGATTTTAAACATTGTTTTCTGAGGCATCCATTCCCAAGGAGAAATCTGGACACACTGCTTTTCAGTGGATGAGATACCAAACTATTTCCTACACTATACCAGGAAAAATCGGAAAACTGGCATAATCACAGATTTGCAGATACGAGTAATTATTCTCACTGACTGAATGCAGAAGTTTTACATTTATTTTAGTATGCACAAAAATTATTTTACTTGCCCAGAGTTGAAACCTTAACATGATTTGAGTCCTTTTGAGAAGTTTTCATGGCAGAGCACACATATTGCTTTGAATGATTGTGGAAGTCTGCAAAGTTTGAGATGCATTCAGAACATTCCAAAGGAGAAATAACTGAAGCATGTTGTCTAGGATAACAAGTTCTTGTATGAGGTACCAAGTGAGATTTAAAATACTTCAACTTATAGAACAAGTAAAAGAAAACACATTAAAAAAATGTAACTCAAGTTAAAACCGCCATCAACTCAAAAAACAAAGGCAGTACTCGAAATACATCCATTTATATCTAACTTAATGACTAATACTATTTAAATTACTTTTTGTGACTTTACATAATTATAGAATAATTTGGGTTAGAAAGGGTATCTGAAGGTTATCTTGTCCAATACCTCTGGTCAAACAGGGCCACTTAGAGAAGACTACTCAGGACAATGGGCAGACAGTTTTTGAGACTCCATAACCTTCCTGGGTAACACATGCCAGAGCTCAGTCATTCTCATAGTTAGAAAAAAAATAAAAAAAAAAAAGTTTCCTGATGTTTAGAGGGAAACCTCCTGTGTTTCAGTTTGTGACCATTGCCTCTGGTCCTGTCACTGGGCACCACTGAAGAGAGCCTAGCTCCATTCTCTGCACCTTCCCTTCAGGTATTCCAATACATACCTCAATGAGACATCTGAGCCTTCTCTTCAGGCTTAATAGTCCTAGCTCTCAACCCTTCCTCACAAGAAAGGTGCTTCAGTCCCTGCATGATTCTTGTGGCTTTTCATTGGACTTCCTGAAGAATGTCCATGCCTCTCTTGTACTGGATACCACAGAACTGGACACAGCACTCCAGATATGGCATCATCTGCTGAGTAGAAAGAAGGATCACCTTTGTCAACCTGTTGTCAATACTCAATGCAACATCAGCTTACTTTGTGCAAGGGCATGTTGCTGATATGTTTTAAAGGACATACAAACTTTTTATCTGAATGTGCTTAACATAAAGAATTTGATTAATAAATTGTTCCCAGGTAAGAATACTAGCTATTATGTTCTTTTAAGGTAAAGTAGGACATCTAAGGAATTAACGCTGTCATAGCTCATAATCTTTTAAAAGATTAATTATTTCCTAGTAAAAGTAAGGATATATAAGTTAATATAAGTAAATACAATTATACATAATAAAATTGAGTTTGTATTTCATATGTAAAATTACTCCTTTTTTAAAGAAGCATTTCGTCTTTATATTTTATGATAATGTAATAATAAGAAGAAATGGTTACCTGGAAAGTACTCATACAAGTCTGCTGAGTATCTGTATTTCTCTAGAATGTTCCTAGAATGTAATTGTACCATGTATTCCACTACAAGAAAAAGACATAAAATTGTAGCCTCATTAGGTTTAGGATATGGAAGTTGATTTCTCTGTAGTGTAGTACAACTCTTTTACAAGAGAATAAGAGACAAAACTGGCATAATACTTTATAGATGTTAAAGAATACTTTGTTAATCTTTCTTGGCATTTCATTGAAATACAACAAAACCTCAAGGGCTACAAAATTGACACTTTGCTAATTATAGCATCTCTTAATTTTTCAGTATGACCAAATTTGTTAGTGTATAATGGTTCTAGTCTGTGTAACAAATAGAGATATGCTGAACTCACTGTTTTGCATCTGTCTGTGCAGCTATTTATAGTAATTGTTCATTCAAATTCATAAACGTATCCTGCAGATTTTCATGAGGATCACATTGCATTATTACTGTAAGCTTCATAAAATTTCACTAAATGAGCTGCTAAGAGATTTATGTATCTATCTGGCTCAATATGGATATGAAAATAAAAAATTAGAATGCATTTTAAATATTCAGTGAACAGAGACACTACACATTTGACACAGGCACTAGTTCTAGTCTTCCACTGTTCCATATTGTTAAGCCTTTCCTAGCGCCCTTTAAAAATTCTATGATTAATGAAATTAGTACCTCAAATACTAAGCCTTTGAATTTCGGGGGCTTAAATATCTGAGTCTCAGTTCTACTCAGTCTTTTTACTGTTTCAATTTGATTTTGTCTGATTCCTTCAGAGTAAATTATTTTGAGTTCATAATTCCAGTAGACTTTAATTTTTTTAATATCACATAGTTCATTCTTTACATGCATGATTTCATTGCTTATTTTATAATTTATTTGTTTAATTTTTTTATAATTTTTATTTTGGCTTAGCTGTTGGAATTTTTTTTGTTGCTTAGCCTGACTTTGCAGTGGGAAACTTTATAGTTTGAGTGTTATGATTACTACTTGGGAGTGCAAGATAGACTGAAGAGATCCAAGCATAAGCTTGCTTGAGGACCAAATGATAATCTCAGTTCTGAATGGGAAAGGCAATTATTCCCACTTCCAAGGAATAAGATCAAAATTTCATCAAAATTACATAATGCTATTATATATTATTTTAAGGTCTCTGTTCCAATTGCTTATGAACTTGAAAACTGAACTAGATGATCTTAAGGTCCTTTCCAACCCTAATTACTCTATGATTCTATGAGAACGCTATCTAAAGATAAGGGGTTCAAATTTGGAGCAGACTGTAGCCCACTGTTTATCCTTGCATGTTTCTTGATTGTTCTCTCTGACCATGAGCAGGCAAAGAATATGGATCAAAATATTACAAAAATTAAGATCACATGACATTTTCAAGGGAGAAATCTTGAAGGATGTGAGGGAATATTTACTCTGGCAAGGAAGTACAGAGAAGATTTGGACTGTGCCAGAAAAGGTAGTGTCAGCTGAGTGGAAGTGAATGTGCAAAGGAGAGTGGTAACTCTGCCTTTTATTTGTAAAGGATAAAGATTCAGGTGAAAAATCAGTGAGATAGAAACTGTTTTGAGATATGGTTAGCTGAGAGTGATCTGACCTAGATGAGTGCATGGCAGAGGCAGCTCACACATGACATTTGACAAGTACAGTATTAAATAAATGTCAGTCATCCATATAGCATCAAGGACCTTCTGAAAGCAAAATTTCGTGCAATCCTGATGAACTAAAACTCCTTTGAAGGGTTCTGGGATAATTAAATATATGGGAATTCCCATCTTGCTCATGCTGTAAATTGTTTAATAAAGATAATCTGAGATGATCAGAAAAAAAAACTCTCAAAGTATGAAATAGCATTGGAATTACTTAGAATCCTGGAATCTTCCAGTTGCATTCTCCTTGACCTTGAACAAGTCTGAACATTAGGAAGAACTTCTTTACTGTAAGAGTGACAGAGCACTGGAACAGGTTGCCCAGGGAGGTTGTGGAGTCTCCTGCGTTGGAGATATTCAAGGCCCGCCTGTACAAGTTCCTGTGTGATGTATTCTAGATTATCCTGCTCTTGCAGAGGGGTTGGACTAGATGATCTTTCGAGGTCCCTTCTAATCCTTGGGTTTCTGTAATTCTGTGATTTATTTAAAAAAAAAATCCTGACTCAAACTTTCTTCTAACACTATCTGCTAACCTAATATCACTACCCACCAACCTTTAATACAACCTGAATAAAAGTTATAGAAAGACTTAAAAATATGAAAGATCATTTCAAGTCTAGAAGGAACATGCCTTTGCAACAGTAGGCAAGTCACAATACAAATTGCAGTATTTCTCTTGTTATTTCCATGTAAAAATAGTAATTAAATAGTCCTTTGCAAATTAATGGAGCAACTATAGCTGCCTCATCTATACCTGTTTTTTCCAGACTGTTGACATTTTTCCAACAAATGTTTTCTGCAAAAAAGAGTATTTGTCCCAATTTTAGTTTATTATACTAGAAACCATTGTAAAATACGTTTTTGAAGTTTTCCTATTCAATGATGGCACACTTCTGAGGAGAAAAAAACAACAGAATCCACTTAGATCTCCAGCGTTGATCAAATATCTTCCTATTTTAGG
This sequence comes from Melopsittacus undulatus, assembly GCF_012275295.1. NCBI lineage: Eukaryota > Metazoa > Chordata > Aves > Psittaciformes > Psittaculidae > Melopsittacus > Melopsittacus undulatus. The sequence goes on along the minus strand of NC_047528.1, from coordinate 39,384,677 downwards.
GGTTATTATACAAAATTTGTTTAAATTAGAACCCTTTTTCTTTGTAACTTTTCAACATACAAATGACTTATCTTGATGTGAAGTCAATAAATGTTTCATTTCCACTTCTAATTACCTCTTGTTCTGGTTATAACAGTTCCCTTTAAAACAGAGAACCTGGATTCTTTATACAAAATCCTTTGAAGTGCAGGCAAGGAAGAGATAAAAAAAAATGTCCTGTGAAAAAGCCAGTCATGCAGTGAATAGTGTGCCTGAGCCCCTGATCCTGGGTGGCTGAAAGTGTTTATTATATCCATAGTGAATGTAATTGTGTGCTAATTGAACACATGAAGACTCCAAAATATAACTTTTGTTTTAATATGGCACAATCTAACCAATGAGGCAAAATATTAGTTGAAAAAAAGATTTTGTTTCCATTACAGCTCATGTAATATTAAGTTATAGGATATTGGAAAGACATTGTACAATTTTTAGTTTTCAGAAAAAAAAGGGTTTAGTACAAGAATTATATTTTATGTATTTGTATGAGGTTATGAATTCATTATAGCGTTTTTAAATTTCTAGGTTCCAGTATAGAAACTGTAATAAAAACCTGCAATTTTAAGGCCAAGAGCACATATAAAGAAACAACTTGTGCTTTATTTCTTTTACACTTTGTCCTTCCAGATACCATAATAGAAAGTCACAGTCTTTGCCTATGCCTAATAGCTTATTGATTGACTTTTCTTCTGCCTCGTTTTGAAGAACAGGTGAGTGGTGTGATTTGCTAACAAAGACGTTGCTCAAAACAGATACAAGCAGTTGGATAAGCATATTGTAAGGTTGTAACAGGAATACTAATCACCTTACAGTGGAAGCAAAGTCTATAAAAGGGGTACAATGTAATGAAAGCCTGGGTGATAATGGGAGAATGTTTGCAATTTTTGCTGATGTCTGCCTATCATTTGCAGTGCACAGGTGTTATAGTGCACAAGACACTATTGGCCAAAGTCTGCAAAAATAAGCAATAGATGTAATACTCAAACAATGCCAAAGGTATGTCTATATTTGATACCTATGTTTTTTTTTTAATTTACCTCTTTCAAAATTCCTGTCAATGGTAGCAACAGGAAAAGTGTCTGTACAAATAGTTTGCAGGAACAGAATTGTTATGTCACTTTTCTGTGTTCATAGTGTATCCATAACTGCCACGACAATGTCTGGAAGCCTGGAAAAGTTAATTTTATCCTTTTGAGTTCCTCAACTATCTGTACTAATTTTAGAGAACCAATATGCCACCTGTACTCCTAACTTGGGCACCCTGATCAGAAACATAAAACTTACCTTTTGTAAATTTTGGCCTTTATCTTGTTCACACAAGTACTTCCATTGCTGCAAGTGCTGTATTGCTGCACAATATACCAGTAAGTTCAGAAAAATGTTCAATTAGACAGGGTAGGAATCCAGTTCACGTTAATTTAGACGCCTGCATACAACTAGACATCTGAACATCAGATGATATGTTTGAGTTTGCATTATTGTAGTTGGTGATGTAATCTGCACAGTCAATGAAGCTTCACACTACCTATCTGATCTGTTAATACCACCATAGAAACCAAGAACTATATTGACCAGATTCTTACCTCCAGTAATGGGAGCTAGGATATCAAAACCACATAATAGGCACCTGTCATGTAGACACAGTAATGCTGACGTTGCTGAATCCCAGTTGAAGAGCTACAGGCTTGGTGTATGAAGCCCTGCAATAACTCTAAAGAATGTGTAGAATAGGGTATTCACAGTGACCAGCATGAGTATATGCTTAGGCTAGCTGACCACAAGAACTGACATATTCACTCAATGGGCAGGGTCCCCACCATGGGAGACAATCTGATTCCCATGGGTTGCAGCTCCTCACAGACTGCTCCAGCATGGGCCCTTTACACAGGATGCAGTCCTTCCAGAACAGACTGCTCCAGCATGGGTGCCCCACAGGTCACAGTTCTTGCCAGAAAATCTGCTCCTGAACGGGCTTCTCTCCATGGACCACAGGTCCTGCCAGGAACCATCCTCTCCTCTCCCCTGTGCTTCCCCTCCCTCCACTCTCCTATCCTCTCCCCTACCCTTCTCTCTTCTCTTCTCCTTACAGAAGCCAGCCTAGCAGCCCCTCTGCTACCAAAGCCTTGCTACGGTCACCCAATACACCTATGTATGCATAGAACATAATCAGAGAGCATTTTCTGCAAAATAAAGAGGGAAAACAGAATTAACCTTTTCTGTGTTTCACATTATATATTCCAAACAGCACAGTATTACAAAGAGGCAGTTTCTTATATTTGGTGATCTTTGTTAACACAAACATTGCAAGATAAGTGCTGGAACAAAAGATAGAGTGTATACCATGCTGGTGTATTCAGTCAATGTAATTTTTGATGTTATCAGAAAGCAGGGTAGTAAAGATTTAGATGAGCTGTTCTAATGCTATTGTATAATTCTCCTTTAGTATTTTCACTTTAGATCAGGAGAATAGCTTTGAAATTCACCTTCTGATTGTCACATGCTGGAGTTGTTTCAGACAGGTGTTATTGGATTCCTTTTGGCCAAAACCTAAACTACTGGATTCATTTCAGGGGCTCATGTAAAGCACTCCAGTTTCTCTTGAGTGCACATTGTGGGACCTAAGCAGAGCTGGCCCAAAGTAACTGCTCGACACACACACAATGGTTTCCACTTTCCTGTCTTCATTTGTTTTTTCTGTAAGTCTGATAAAATTGTATTTCACCACTTGCTAATGTGGATGTAGTCCTTATTGTCATGAGTCTGAAGATCAGAGGCAACACTTAGCAGTACAGCAATATTTTGGAATTGGGGACAGGCTAGTTTTATATATATATATAAAATGCATAGGCAAGCAAAGAATAATAGAATATTGTCGTGGTTTAAAACCAAGTCCACACAGCTCATTTACCCGCTCCCCCACTCACTCCCCCAACTCCCGGAGAGTTAGGAAGGAGAATCCAAAGAATGTAGCCCCCATGGGTTGAGATAAGCACAGTTTAATAGCTTAGGTATAACACAAATCACTACAGCTACTACTACTAAAAATAATAATGATAAAGCCAATAACAAGTGAAAAGAATACACCACCTCACCAGCCACGGACCCATAATTCACCCCACCCTGCCTGACTGAGCACCGACCGATACCTCCTCCATCACCCCAGAGGTCCAGCCCTTCCGGGTTTCTCCTGGTTACATCCTGGGTATGACGTGCTATGGTATGGAATACCTCATTGGCTAGCCTGGGTCAGGTGTCCTGTCTCTCCTTCCTCCCGGCCTCCCCTCCTCCCTGGCAGAGCATGAGCTCAGAAAAGGCCTTGGACAAACCAAACACCCGAGCAGTAACTCAAAACATACTTGCTATCAGCAACCATTCTCAGCCCGAGAGTCAAAACACAGCACTGCACCAGCTACCAAGGAGGAGAAAAATGACTGCTACTGCTGAACCCATGACAAATATCAATAAAAGAATTCTAATAAAACAAATAACTGCACATAACTGCCTATTAGCTTTTTTTTTCACACTAGATTGTTGAACACAAATTCACTGACAATTTAAGGTGATACATTGTCCTGGTTTCAGCTGGTAACAGTTATTTTTCTTCCTAGTAGCTGGTGCAGTGATGTGTTTCAGCTTTAGTCTGACAACAATGCTGATAACACACCAAGGTTTTAGTTATTGTTAAGTAATGTTTACTCTGATCAAGGAGTTTTTAGTATCTCATGCTCTGCCAGTAAGGAGGGGCATGGGAAGCCACAGGGAAGCAGAGACAGGACATCTGACCCAAACTAGCCAAAGGGGTATTCCATGCCACAGCACGTCATGCCCAGTATATAAACTGGGGGGGTGTTACCTGGAAAGCCCAAATTGCTGCTAGTGTCGAGGTGGGTATCTGTCAGCGGGTCATGAGCAATGGCATTGTGCATCACTTGTGTTTATTGCTTTTTTTTCCTTTCCTGTTTTAGTTTTATGTTCTCTTCACTGGTTATTTACCATATCATTATTAGCAGCAGTAGTTTTGTATTATACCTTAGTTACTGGGCTGTTTTTATCTCAACCTGTGGGATTTACATTGTTTTAATTCTCTCCATCTCACCTGGAGGTGGGGGGAAAAGGAGGAGGTGTGTGAGCAAATGGATGTTTGGTTCTGAGTTACCAACTGGGCTTAAATGACCCAGTCCTTTTCCAGTGATTGTGCAGTTCCCTTTGGAGTGACCCAATATAAGGGACTGCTGTTAAGAACTGTGGAAGCATCAAGAGTATTCACATTTACAGATGAGTTGTGAGCTGACAATATATACAAAACCTTCACAGCAGAATGCATATGTATCTCTTAATTTTTAAGTACAGTTTTAAGAGAATATATCTCCAGTAAGAACCAAAAAAAGTTTGTAGCAGTCATTCAAGAAGTGGGAGACCTTAAGCCTTACTGTAGCTAACCTTTAGTCTTCCACCAGTCAAGGAGTTCTTGTGAGGCTGTGTTGTTTTTCCCCTCCTCCTACTGAAAAGAAGCATATAAACATCCTGGTGTGAGAAAGAGAATGTTAAATCCAACATATATCTCCAAGGGTACTCAGTTGTGAAGGGGTGCATTTGGCTTTTATCATTAACCTTCAATAGAAATGTACATAGTATACGTTTAAGCCACTTAGTCTGAAAAAATAAGTGATTCTAGAATTATAATAATAACAAAAAGCTGCTCAGGACAAGTGGCATCTATCCCAGCCAAGATCTGTTTGCATTTCTTCACTGCCTTCTTCAGAAACGGTGCAGTAAAATCAGACAGGCTGGTTAAAAATCACCCAGATGATAGCTGTATTTGGAACAGGAGCTGAGGAATCTTTTCTTCTGAGGACTATTAGTCTATAAGTGTCTTCAGGAGTACCACTTTAGTAGTACCCCAGTGAATAACCAGGAACTCATGTACTGGTTTCTGTAATTATTTCATAGGTAGTTTATATATTCAATTTTAACCTACTTAAGTTCGAGGAAGTAGAGAGGATAGAGGACAAATAACAAAGAAAGCAGCACAAGAATTTAATTGCTTGTTGATGTCTCTGATTTTTCTCCAAGAATAAGAGGAAGGTTTTACTCTGCCAGGTCTGAAGGAGGCTGAGTCTAGTAAGTAGCAAAAGCCTTTATTTAAGAAAGAGACATTACATACAAGCACTGAACAGGTTAAGTTAGCTATCCAAGGTTCCTGCTTGAGCAGATTCTGGAAGAGCTGCAAGGAAATTCTGGCAGAAAGACTGAAATACACTTTTTCCTAACTGGGAGACTGAGTAACATGACTGAAAAAATCTTATTAAAGGAAAAGATGAAGATTTAGATAGAAGGAAACAATTGCACAAGGGCCTTAAAAAATTTTTGAAGTATTGGGAATGAATCAATAACATTTTAGGTTATTTTTACTAAATTAATTGGAGAGTTGTTTTTTCTGTGTATTAGTTCAATCCTGACAGGATAGAGCCTCAATGACAGGAAAAGATATTCTCAAATAGCCTCTTCGTCTTCCCCAGTACGCGAGGTTATGACTTCAATATCATTGCTTGGCTCTCTGTTACTATTGATGTTACTTCTGTGCAACCCCAATACAGATGACTACTTCAGAACCTGTTTATTTTGGGTTACCCACCCACTGTGCTATTGGCCAATGGGAAATAAGGCCCACTGTGTGTGACTTGAGTTCTTTAAACACCTTAGGTTTGCCCTGTCCTCTATTTCAGTGTTTAAAGTTACCACTTATAGTGTGACTGTATCTTTTCAGTTGCTTGGTTAGTTTGTTTTGTGCACATGTGAGTATTAAAGTAAACATCAGTTTAATGACTATAGAATTTAAGCAGCAAAATAAGCAATATAATTTTGAACTTACCTGACTGACAGCAGTATAAGCCAGCACGCATAGATGTCAAAACAAATTCCTATTATGCAGATTTTGAGAAGCAATTTGGCTTCTGAAGAATAATAAATGTATCTAATGTTCTATTAGGCAAGGGTATTCGAGGGAAAATACTGGAATCATTCAAGAAACTGTGATTATATAGTCCAATGAAGAAAATGAAATACAGAGAAGGGAATGTGTTGTGACAGGCTAAATGCCCTTTGCTCTTTCTTCAAACTGTTTTGTTCTTATTTATGCCTTTCCTTAGGGAAATGTGTCCTTGTTGCATATTCCTTTTTAAATGCCCTGTAAAACTATTATGACACCAGCTGTAGAACAACTTGACTGGTTTATGCTTACACAGATAGAACTGTGGTGCTGTAAATCTAAGAGCTGACAAACTGTCCACATACACCATGCTGGAATTGCCTGTGATCCTCTATTATTTGTCTTTAAATATTTTATGCTTCTGACATAAATCCAATATTGCTTGCTTGGCTGGATGATGTTTTCAGATTCCAAAGTCATTTACTGTAACCAGTAGTTCATGAACCCTGTACACAAACATTTTGTAGCACTGTTTCTTGTTATATGCTATTGTATTTCAAAAAAGAATCCCTTTTCAAACATAATCTGGCAATTCTGACATGACCATGGAAAGCGTCAAGGAATGAAATGGAAACAGGTAAACCTGTATTCTTGTTCTCATTGGCAAAGCTGTTACCTTTTTTTGCCTGTCACATGATTATATAAAAAAAAGCCTGAAGGTAAAAAAGTGACTGTTTAGCCTTCTACATATGACCCTAAGAGATCACCTTCTCCACATGCATGCTATGTTATGTTTTAGTTATATCCTAACACCCAATTCCTCCCATTCCATTAAATAAAAAAAGTGTTTGGTCTTAGAAGACTCCAGCGCTACAGCTCAGGGGTCAGCCCACACTGGAGCATCCCAAAGAGAGGAAGGGAGTAATGTGGAGTACACATACTGGAGCATTGTAAAAGAACGGGAAGGAAGGCGCAGCCAAGAGGAGCTGCTACATCCTGATTGCAACTCCACCCGCTACCACAGAACCATTTGTTGGCCCACCGAAGGGACTGAGTATAATCCATGATGATAACAGGATGTGGAGGACAGGTGCTTGGAATAAAGTTGAGCCTTGTTTTATATATATTAGTATTATATTATTAGTATTAGTATTTATATTTATTATATACACAGTGCTGTGGTTTTAACTTTCAGCCTGGGAACAGTGCTGATTACATCAATGTTTTTAGTTGTTGCTAAGTAATGTTTACTCTGATCAAGGACTTTCTGAGTCTCATGCTCTGCCAGGGAGGAGGGGAAGCTGGGAGGAAGCAGAGACAGGACACCTGAACCAAACTAGCCAAAGAGGTATTCCATACCACAGCACGTCTTGCCCAGTACAGAAACTAGGGGCAGTTACCCTGAAGGGCTAGATCACTGCTTGGGCTGGGCTGGGCATCAGTCGGTGGGTGGTGAGTGGTTGTATTCTCTTCCCTTGTTATTTCCCTTATCATTATTATTATTGGTGGTTGCAGTAGTGTTTTTTCTTTTTTTTTTTTTTTGTTATACTTCAGTTACTGGAATGTTCTTATCTCAACCTGTGGGTGTTCTTTCAATTCTTTCAATTTTCTTCCCCATCCCTCCAGGAATGGGGGGGAGGAAGAAGAGGGGAGTGAGCAAGCAGCTGTATGATTCTGAGTTAATGACTGGGCTTAAACCATGACAACTACCCAAATCAATAATTAATATTTATTTTAAATGGCAATAAATAATGTTAATTTCCCCATGATGAGTCCGTTTTGCCCACTATAGTAACTGGTAAGTGATCTGCTTGTCTTAATTTTAACCCTACAACTTTCTTGTTCCTGTTCTTGCTGCTTTCTCCCTGTTTCCAGCTTATTTTCTCCAAATAACTGGGATACAGTGTTTTTTGTCAGTTTTATGGAAAATGCAGAACACTTTTAAAAGATCATATGATCCATAAAAGAACACGATTAATTCAAACTGTTTATCTCAGTGTGCATCACTGCACTTACACACTGAGGTTCAAGGACCATCATATGGTCTTTAAATGAATGGATTTGAACTGTGTCTTATCACTTAATGTATTTTTTTGGTTTATTTTTTTTTTCCCCAAAGAAAATAGAGTGTATCATAAAATCTGGTAGTTGTTTGTTTTTTTGTTGTTTTTTTTTTTTTTTTCTTTCTTAGTTGGTCCTTGTTGTTACTGCACAAAGGTTCTATTGAGATGTTCCAGTTCCTCAGATATTCACTTCAGTTTGATTGTTCGATTGCACCTCACACACCCCGCTTTTGTTCAGCAAAAGTAGTACTCATACTCTGTATGCTCATCTAATATTTTACAGCAATCATTCTATTATGTATGTTAGCCATCATCTCATGAAAGCAAGTTTTTCAGAGTCCTGGGACTCATCTGTGTCTGCTGAATGTCACAGTCATCATTTGCTCTTAATGAGTGTCAGGGAACAGCAAAAGCAGAGGAACTGTGGGTAATAACAAGGCCAGCAGGAGCAGGGCTCCTTCCCACATCCAAGAGCATCCAAGCAAGAAGACCTGGGCTGTAGTACAAGGGCAGTAGTTATACACAGCAGAGTCCAGATCACCAGGGAAGCCTCTCTGTTGATGGGGCAGGTCTAGGGAACAGCCAGGATGTGGAGCCAGTGAGTCATTGTCAGTCCAGAAACTCCAGCTGGGGTCAGGCAGTCCAGTGGTCACTAGGCAAGTTCTTAATGCTGAGATATGTCTGAGGTCCAGCTAGTGAATCTGCTGGTCAACCTGATAATGGACAGGGCCTAGACCAATGGGGTACATGGCCATGCATGGGTATGACTGCAGCACCGCTGTAATGTGGCTCAGGTTGGTATAAAGAATGAGAGTCTGCTTAAAAGCAGCCTCTAAGTGCAAGAAGGGGAGCTCTTGCTGAGGCTTCCTAGAAGAGCAGCTCAGTGGGGCATTCCTGACGCTTCTTCCATTTTTTGTTTTCCTCCCAAGGCCAGCACAGGCTGTTTCAACAGCTCTCCCTCATCAGCAAATTTGTCTTGAAGCTCGCCAGTTGAACTCGTAACAAGGGTGTACTTGTTATGTACTTGGCTGAGATGGAGTTAACACCCATGTTTTTGGTGTTGCGGAGTAGTGCTTACACGGAATCAAGGCATTTTCTGCTTTTCAAACTGCCCTGCCAGTGAGTAGGCTGGAGATGCACAAGAAGCTGGGAGGGGACAGAGCAGGGACAGTTGACCTCAGCTGACCAAGGGATATTCCATACCACGTAGTATCATGCCCAGCATATAGAACTGGGGGGGGGGGGGGGGGCGGGGGGAGGGAAGAGTGGGGAGAGGAGGAAGAGGGGCGTGTTTAGAATTATGACATTTGTTTTCCTAAGTAACCGTTACTTGTGAAAAAGTCCTTCCTTCCTGGAGGTGGCTGTACTGATGAGAAATGGCAAATGAATCCTTCAGTGCACTTTGCTTGTGTGCACAGCTTTTGCTTTACCTATTAAGCTGTCTTTGCCTCTACCCATGAGGTTTTTTTTGCTGTTGCCCTTCTGATTCACTTCTGCATCCCACTGGGTTAAGAATGAGTGAGCAGGTGTATGGTGCTGAGCTGCTATCCAGGGTTAACCCACAGCAAAAGGAGGGTGCTCCAGGCCCTGACAGACACATCATTAATACATGTCTTACAACATAAAAATGGTAATGTAAGAAGTTAGAATTAAAGTCTAAAAGCATAAAAACACAGTCAAAAAGTATTTCCAGGTATGCCACCTGTTTTGTAAGAACAGAAAGAATAAACCTGAAGAGGCAGTACATCAATCTTAACATACACGCATTTAGCATAACCCAAATACTTACATTTCTGGTCATTGCTTTTCACACGCAGACTGAAGAAGTACTTAAACTATATGATTTTACTAACAAAAGTGTAACTTACCAGAACAATTTTGAAATTAAATCATCTTCTCTCATCTTGCATACTAAAACTAACTTGCCGGGTTGTGTAATATCTTTACAGTTTAAGTTTATATGAATGGATTCTAAATTTCAGGCATGTTAAATGTGCTTAATGGAATCTCAGTTTGCAAAATGCTAGGATAATACTTAAAGTTTATCTTAAAGCTGTCTTTTTTAACCAGCAACACAAAGAACTGCAAATTTTTAACTCTCATTGATTTTAGGAATAGTTTGTAGCTCAGGATTTTTTGAATTATTGCAATATTCTTTAACAGGAAAGAAATATGGACTAAAATAATTCACAGAATAACGTGAAAGCATGGTACTGCATGTATTAGAACTCACAAAATGGAACATAAGTCTCTACTGTGCAGCAGCAGTTGAATTAAAGCTGATTTATTTTCAGAGGTATCACCCTCAGAAAATGGTTTGCAATGCTAAGCAATCAATCATTTCTGTTGCAGAGTTCTAATGACATCATAAACCATAACAGAACATTGTATGTGGCTATTTAATCACTATTATCTGTAGCTGAAATTTCATAGTGAAAGAGAGGAGATAGATAAAAAGAGGAGCTAGAAGTGGTAGGGGAGGAAGTGTACAATGTCTCTGTACAATCCCTCTGGAGACAGCAGGATGAAATAGGATCATTCAAAGAGTGTTATGGATTATTTTATACCACTCTGTTTTATTTCACCACAGATTTTAAAAGAAGTTCACACTTTTTAATAAATCACTGGTTGTTCCCACTCACTATGTTTAGTTCATGGAAAAGTTTTGGTATGTATGAATTGGATTCCTTTTGGAAGAAATGGAACTTCAAGCTCTTCTCCAAATACATACTGTGCTTCTCTCCCTAATGGAGAAAAACTACCTTTGAATCAATGACTGGACTTTTAAATATGTTTGGCCAAGTGTTTGAGGGATGTTCAGTCCTAGCAATCAGACAAGTGTAAAAACTAAACTAAAAATTGTATAGGTGTAAGGATCTTAGAAACAATAATTTTGATCTTCTTTTTATTGAGCCAAATGACTTGTTACTATAGGCATTGCCTAGGGCGATTCTCTGATAGGCTAAAGGTACCATGTAGTCTTACAGTTACAGACCATATAGCTCTGTGCTCCCTTTCTATGCTTTTCCTGTCTTTAGCTACAACAGCCCATAAAATGCTTTTCTCCCTAAATATTCATGACAATGTGCTTCCATTTTTCTGACTTGTAATTCACCACTAACCTGTTTAATATTTCTGCCAAAAATATTTCTGCCAATAATTTCCTTTTAAAACAGACCCTTATGAAGTATTGTTTTACTCTGTTGGAGCAGTTCTCACCTGCCCTTTTCTTTAGAGACTCCTGTTGTTCGGTGTGGCTCCCTTACACCTGTTTGCAGTGAGGAAGATAGCATTTAATAATTCATAGGATGGATGAAAAACAGTTTGACATTTTTTCTTCTGGCCGCAGTATATTTAAAATACTTTATAGAAAAGATTCTATCTTTCACTGGGTAGGAAAGTTTCACTTGTCACTCCAATACTCCAGTAACAATAAAATTAACTGAATAGTGGCCTTTCTAGCCTTTTTCTTTTTAATATAACATCAAAATCACTGTTAATTCTCTTAGCAGTAAACATTTTTAATTCATAATCAAATGCAATCAAAATCTATATAACTCAAAGAAAGAGACCTAGTGATATGCCATAGTCATAGAATCAAGTAAGTTGGGAAAGACCTTTAAGATCATGCAGGCCGACCATTAACCCAGGACTGCCAAGACCACCACTAAACCACATCACAAAGGGCCTCATCTACATGGTTTGATATGATGAAGCATTTATTTTCATAAACTGAAGAAATCTGTTACTTCTATTGTAACATTAGTCTTGAATGGAAAGCAGACAAAATGAAAAATTAATTCCAGCGAAAATAATGATTTTTCAAATTCAAGCCTGCGGCAATAAACCAGGATGTATCAACTTTCAGTAATTTTTTAGATCTATACATAGATTTCATCTTCCAGTGGCTGTCAAATAATTGTGACAGTTTAAAAGGCCTGATATTGCAAAGGGAGTCTTGCTGGGTCAGTTGGTGAAATTTAACTGCAAGACATAGTGGAGCATGTCCCATATGTTGCAAAATTAGTGGTTAGGGTTGCTCAAAGAATCATCATCAAAGATGCTAGCAAGAGTAGTTTTAATATGAATTTATAAAAACACAATTTAACAGAGTTCAATGGCAAGGTTCATTCTAGTACTTACTACATGGATGAAACATAAAATGGAAAATATGGGTAAAATCAGAGCTAAAATGGTTAATACAGAGACAGAAGGGACAAAGATTGAGAGACACTCTCCCACTGAGTAATGAGTTTCAGAGCGGCCCCCCTTGCTTTCTATCTAAGGTCTTGATGGAATTTGAGTGTGGCTTGGCCTAAACTTAATCTCAGAGTTAGTCAACAGTTTATGTGCAGTGTAATGTTGTCCTGGGTTCAGCAGTAGCAGTCATTTTTTCTCCTTCTTAGTATCTGGTGCAGTGCTGTGTTTTGACTTTCAGCCTGAGAACAGCGCTGATAACATCGGAATTTTTAGTTGCTGGTCACGTATGTTTAGTTTGACCAAGGACTTTCTGAGTGTCATGCTCTGCCAGGGAGGAGGGGAAGCTGGGAGGAAGCAGAGACAGGACACCTGAACCAAACTAGCCAAAGAGGTATTCCATACCACAGCATGTCTTGCCCAGTACAGAAACTAGGGGCAGTTACCCTGAAGGGCTAGATCACTGCTTGGGTCGGGCTGGGTATCAGTTGGCAGGTGGTGATTGGTTGTATTCTCTTCCCTTGTTATTTCCCTTATCATTATTATTATTGGTGGTAGCAGTAGTGGTTTTGTGTTAGTTACTGGACTGTTCTTAACTCATGGGAGGTGCAGGTCCCTAAAAACTCTTGTTTAAAGATTAGGTGAGATCTTCAAATCTTTACAGAATGACTGACTGCTAAATGCTGTCATAGTCTTTCACAGTCATTTCAGTCAGCAGCCTGTTAGTGGTTCCTCTCAAAATGTCAGGATAATCCAGAATTGTTTGTTTTATTTCACATCCTTCTTACAAAACAAAGTATTGTCAACTACCTATAGCTAATTTCTTTAAATCTCTAAGATTATTTTTAGTTTCTTAATAAACATACTTAGTTGAACTCTATTGTCAAAACCCACACTATAACTGAAATAATACTCAAAGGAGTTAGGAAATAGTTTATTATTTCAGACATGGAAATTATTTAATTTGTGTAATGCTAGATGGGGGTAAAGTTGCAAGGAAATTGATACATTGTTTTGAAATGTTCCATTAAAAAAGTATCCATTTTAAAGAAATGAGGATTTTTTTACCTGCATCATTGTACCTGGATTATTTCTTTAATGCATTTAAAACTTTTTACTTCCTATATAACAAGTTGTTATGTCTACTGAAACACCAAATAATTTCTTGCCACTTTTCAGTTTCAATCAGAATCTATTTCTGTGGGAAACTCTTGGCTGTCTTGTCTAAATTATTTTAGCCAATTTATAAAGTTTATGACGATATAATCTATATTCAAAATTGTTCAGAATATAACAACAGACATGAGTCTGCATGAAGACAGAGCGTATAGTAAGTGCAAAAATAACTTTTTTCTAATGGAAGACCATGGGGAAAAATACTTATTTATATATCAAAGGACATTTTTCTTCTTTTACTGTGGCTTAAGCCATATATCATCTTCCTACTGAAAAAACATTAAGGCTACCAAAAGTCCATTTTCTTCCACCCAATTTGAAAAGATGACTCACTAGAAAAAAAGCATTTCTAGGAAAGCAAGATGAATACATTTTGCTTTCTTTGTTGTTATTGTTGTTAATACTGTCTGGCCTATCTGAGGAAAGAAATTTAGCCAGAGGAACTAGAAATTTGCTCATTCTTTGCATCATGAAATGCATTTCATTTTGAGAAGTAAAACAGTTGCATTTTAGGTATGCAGACTAGATGATAAATAATCAAAACTGACAAGATTTCCTTTCTTCAAAGTTATTGAAGGCATTTCTGTTCTTTGGGGGATTTACTTTTCATTTTGTAAAAGCCTGCTCAGAATGTGTTTCCCAAGCTGGATGACTACTGGAAACATGATAAAAAAGTTAACTGAATAGAATCTGGAATATTAATAGATTTAATTTCATAGTTGCCTACATCTTGAGACACTGCTGAGGGTTTGTTTTTTTTCCCCTGTTTTTTGCTAAAAGAAAGGGTTCTTTTTTTTTTTCCCCAACAAATCAATTTTCCTTTTCTTTTCTTTTTCATCTTTTGTTAGATGAATGATAATTTCCTCTGAAAAATTTTCTGATATCCATAATATGTTACAATAATTTTTGTGTGTTACTCAAACTTAATACCCTAATTAGGACACTAATATCTATTGATTTAAATATTTTAACTTTTTTATTTTTTTTGGTGATAAAGCAGATGACATTTTTCATTAAAAAAATCAATGCTATAATTTCGCCAGAGGTAATTGAAAACTACTGCATTTAAACATTTGTGATTCATACTTTTCAATAGCCTAAAGGAAATAAAAAAAATATTGTTCAAAATTGTTACTTTAGATGTATTTTTATATAAAGGCTTTGCAAAGTGATAAATCAAAACCAGATCACTATTCACAGACTAACTCCATGATTTTAATGATTTTGGACTTTTTCATAAATTGCTCAAATGGCAACAAATAGAGGCAAACTGTAATTTCAACATTTTAAATCAAGAAGGCATACTGTACCTGTATAATAAAAAAAATATATCTTGGAAAGCAGTACCTAGGAATAATATTTAACCATATGTGGCAGGTAGTTATCAGAATAACTTGTCAAAACTTACTGTGGAATATGTTTGGAGTTTTTCTCTTCCTCCCGATACTTTCTTTGTCAAAGAAGCTGATTCAAGAAAGGCTGATTGTTCAAAACCTAAGTAAGATGTTCACTGTGTTTTCTTTATACTTAACAATCAGAAGTATAGCATGATTCTGTATTATTTTTCTGGTTTTCGAAATGCCTATTTTTCTGTTTAATCAATGTAAACAAGAATCCGTTTTTGAAATCACATTAGCCAACTCCTGTTCCTTTCTTTGAGAGCATCTTTTTTTTTGTTATATTTGAATTGTACTGTATTCCATTCTGGTGGATTTCAGTATTATTTCCTAACATCCTTTGTGCTTCATATGCCTTAATTAAAACTTGAATTCTTCATGGCACCACAATGCTTTGCTTTCACTGGAATGCATACGATTCTTGAATGATCGGCACATACTAAATTCACTTTCTTTCTAAAAGAAGCAGATGCAAGATTCATATTATTTTTATATTATAAAAATCCAATATTATAGGTTCTTTCATGTTTCATGGTTTTCCTTATTTATTGCCCAAGAAATATCAATTTCTTTATAAATATCAAAAATATCCTGGGTTTCTGGGCATGCAAAAGTTAGTTAGTTTGAACAGACTTAATTTTCTTTTTTGTTCCAACTTTATCATCTATACTGGTCACACACTGTAATTTCTTTTTCCTTTCAGTCTGTGTATCCCAGTTCATATAAGATTTACCCTGTAGCTTGCTAGGATTGTAGATATCTTTTATTTGCTCTGTAACCATACCTTTCCACCTTCTTTTTATATAGGTTGTACTAATCTCTATTGACATCCCAGTTACAAGAATCTTCTCACCAGGCTTCAATTACGTCCATGACCACCATCCTTTAGGGGCTTTTTTTTTCTTTTTTTTGTGTGTTTGTCTCTTTGCTTGTTTCTCATCCTTCTAGCATTGTGTACAGACACTCTAATACAGATGGCTTTTGATTATTCACAATTCATTCTTTTGACAAACATGTCTTTCAATTTATTACCATGATACCAAAGGTACCAAAAGCCTAGCAGAACTCAAAGGTCTAGATTTTTATAATAGATAATATTTTACAGTCAATTAACTCTACAGTTATGTAACATACAAAAAAAATACCCAAAACAATAAAACAAACCCAGCCAAAACAAACCCTAAGCCTTCTTGTTTCAGGGTTTAATTGACTGCTAGATTTCATTTTAGACATAAAATTCCCTTAACACTGATGTGTCTAAAAATACTAAGAAGCATCTAAAATTCGCTATTGTTTGTAATAAAAGCTGTGGGAGTATTCCAGCACTAGGAAATGAAAATTTATTTAGGTGCCTAACTTCAGGCACCTAAGAATTTTCACCTACAAGTTGAAAAGTCCTGTTTTGAAATTATACAGTGAAATTAACTGACAGCATTGTAAGTTATGTTGTGACTGGAGATAAGAAAAACTTGACACTAGCATTTTCTTTCTCAAAAATATTTTAGATAACACTGTTGGTGCCCTATATGCAAGATTTCATATCTCACGGTAAAAGGTAGAAAGAAATGAGCAAGACAGAAGCCCAAATTCTGCATTAGTAAGAGTTTCGTCTAAGCAACATCTACACTGACCCTGCTCAGTGATAAGGATAAAGCTCATGTTTCTTTAATTATATTCATCCCCTTAATTATATTTACCCTTTTAATTTTTTTCTCAAATACAGTGTGGGAGTGAATTCATTCAAACATGACTCTACCAAATATCAGTGCATATATCTATGTCCTGAGTATCTCTTCTATTTCTTCTTCTACATAAATAAATAGTTTTCACACTTAGGCCTTCTATTCACTGTCAAATTTTTGCTTCCTACTGTGGATACTGGTTATGTAAAAGATTTTTTCTGCTGATAGTTGGATTTCATTTCATAGTCAACATAAAGTAGCCATTCAAACAACCAAAAGCTTTTCATACAAATTATGTAGTTTACATTCTTTACCAGGCCCCTTCATTTACAGATGAGGGTGTCACAGCTATAGCAGTCAAGTCTTGCCTGATTGACCTAATGGCGTTCTACAATGGAATGATCATATCAGTGGGAAAAGATGAAGAGCTACAGATGTCATCTAACTGGACTTCTGTAAGTCCTTTGACATTGTTCCCCACAACATTTTTCTCTCTAAACTGGAAATTAATTTGATGGCTGGACTGTTCAGTGGATAAGGAATTAGTTGAATGGTGACATCTAGAGGCTTGTCAGTGGGTCAATGTCAAGATGGAGATGAGTGGTGGGTGATGTCCCACAGTGGTATGTACTTGGACTAGTACTATTTAATATTTTAATCAGTTGCATAGACAGTGAGATTGAATGCAATCCTCAGCAAGTCTGAAGATGACACCAGGCTGAGTAGTGCAGTTGACATGCCTGAGGGATGGGATGCCATCCAGAGGCACCTGGACAAGGTCATAATGTGGACCCATGAGGCTCAACAAGGCCAAGTGCAAGGTCCTGCACCTGGCTTGAAGCAAACCCCAGTATCAATACAGGCTGGGCAATGGATGTATGAGAGCAGCTCTGTGGAGAACCACGTGAGGATTCTGGTGGATGAAAGGCTGGACATGACCTGGCAATGTGTGCTCTAGGCCCAGAAAGCCAACCATACCCTGGGCTGCATCAGAAGAAGCATGACTGGAAGGCTGAGGGAGGTGGTTCTGCCTCCATATTCCGCTCTGGTAAGACCCCACCTGGAGGACTGTCTCCAGGCTCAGAATAGGAAAGACAGCAACCTGTTGGAGTGAGAGTATGGAGGGCCACAAAAATTATCAGAGGGATTGAGCACCTGTTGTATGAGGAAAGAGAGAGTTGGGGTTTTTAAGCCTGAAGAAGGCTTATTGCGGCCTTTCAGTACTTAAAGGAGACTTACAAGAAAGATGGGGACAATTGTTTTAGTAGGGACTGTGAGGATAAGAAAAGGGGTAGTGGTTTTAAATTGAAGAGGGCATATTTAAATTGAAAGAGGGCATATATTCAGACAGAATATAACAATTTTTTTTTAATTATGAGGGTGGGGAAACACTGACACATGTTGCACAGAGAGGTGGTAAATGTCCTATCCCTGGAAACATTCAAGGTCATGTTGGATGAGGCTCTAAGCAACCTCATCTAGCTGAAGGTGTCGCTGATCACTGCAAAGGTGTTGGAATAGATGATCTTTAAATTTCCCATCCAAAGCAAAATATTATGTGATTCTGTGATACTGTGATTCTATGATAATGGTAAACAAAAGCAGGCATTGACATAGGAGTCATACTAGTAACTCTCATTTTCAGTTTTATTTTTTCATTAAAATATACAGTCTTCAGTGATTGACATTTGCAGTTAATAGCCTTTGTTTATTTAGTTCATACAGCACATTTTTCATATTATGAGACAAATGCAAAAATCAGATAGCCATATGACTTTGCTTTGTCTTGTTACACTTAGAACTCTTACAGTATTTACACACTAAGCTATTTAAAACAAAAAATCAACTACTATAATTTGAAGTGGTTAGCTCTGTTTATCACATCATACACAGTGTAATGCATATTCTGTATGTTTCCAGTGTTGGAAACTGGAGAAATCAGGTGCTCTTTGATCTTGTGATGCTTCTATGTTCACCAAGGCCTACAGATGCTAAAAGGCTGACCCCCCATTGCTCCAGTTAGCTGTACTATAATACGTTTCAATAGGTTTTGCCACTGTTATTCTGCAGGCAACAATAATAGGGATGATGGCCCCAATTTCATGATATCACAGCTAATACTGACAAAAAAAGGAAAACAAATTTTAGTTATTTGTTAAACAGATAACAACAAAAGTAACAAAACCAAAACAGAACCAAAAATCCCTAAACAATTCCCCAAATAACAAAAATATTTAATGTTTAGGCTATCTTTTCTTATCTGTAGGAATCTTTGATTTGTCAGAAATGAAGTAATAACCTCTTTTTCCAAGAGAAAACATTTTTTCCCCCCTCCTGTTATTCAGACCATTAATTTCCATCTGGGATAGTTTGTGCTTCTTGGTCAATTTTGTGATTGTCCTTAGGATCATAGCCTTTAATCCAATCTGCATCTGGCTCTGCCAAATTCAACTAATACAGAGAAAAACTCAAGCACTGAAAATAACTCAGCCTCTTCCCACAGGTCAAGTGCCCCACCTCCAACCATTCTTGTGGCACTTGCTTAAAATTGCTCCAGCTTATTGATAAATTCCCTGTATAGAAATGCCCCAGATGACTCCATAGCATTATTGCTTGGTAGTTTCACAAAACTGTCTCAAAGCAATACTTTTAAGTAACACTTTACAGTACTCCCTGGCAGTTTTCAGGAAGTACTTTGATAAAAATTTATTCTGTCCTAAATTCTCTTTTTAGTGTCATTATCTTTCTGTTAAGAAGTAGCTTATTTCATTGAGACTTTAATAGTGTTACATGTCAGTATCTTAACTAGAAAACATTTCACTTATCTTCCACAAAAGGACTTCCATTCATCTTCCTCATTTTTATCTTTCAGCATTTCAGTCGGTTTCTATACCTATGTTAAAATCACCATTTGTCAATTACCACTTGTAACTAGTGCTCATTTTAAGAAGAAAATAAGTCAAGGAAAACAGTAAATAAATACATTTACCCATCTTGTTGAAACCATGATCAACAGTAAACATTTAATTTCAGCAATAAATACCAAATATTCTTTGAAGTTTTTTTCCTGGCCATTAATCTTTCTTCATTTGTTTCCTTCCTTTTTTGAACTCCTGGGTTTTCATAGCTGATTGAACCTTTAATTAGGGGTAGTAGCTCATACAAGTTGTATTTTAAGTCTATGGCAATATATAGACACATTGGATTTCACAGTTTTGTCAGAATGCAAGGTAACATTATGAAATTTCTCATCCAAATTGTTATCAAAATTATTGATTTCAGTGTAGTAATGACAACTAAAATCTGGAAATATTCTCTTTGATTGGTTATATATGCAATATTCCAGCATAAGTCAGCTAGTTTTGAAGCAATTACTTGGTCTGTGGAATTGCTGTGCTTTGGTTTTGTGCCTACAGTTGCCTCTATTTTCTTCTTGTAGTATTGCATGAAGCTATGCAAAATCCCACTTACCTGACAGGGTTCAAACTGGAATTGCATTTCCCCATCAGTAGGCAACCGAATGTTGTTTCATTAGCAGTCTAGCTAAAGTAATTGAAATATTGATACCAGCTCATACCAGTAGATATTTACATCTTGCTTACTTGGCCTTTGGTTTACATTATACACAAGCAAATAAAACAATGAGGTTTTATTTATAAACAGCAAAATAAACTATCAGACCTTGAATATCTCAGAAAAAGATGGGTTTTGTTTATTTTTTTTTCTCCTTTCTAGTTTACTTCTCTGAAGTCCAGTAGTTTGGCATGCCACTTTCAAAGCTTGTGACAGTCTAAGTGAGGTATGGTCTGGACTGTATCAGGTCACTTTATAGGCCATGTTCAGCAATTATTCACTAGCTTCATTAATCACAATTACATTAGCACTTCCATTAGCAAAAAGTGCATACTTCTTTTTTCCTTCCTGAGTTAAAGGTAAGCCTCTGAGATGTCAAGGTGTGTTGTTGTTATTGTGCTTTAAGTGCTCATTCAATGCAGAATCATAGCTTTTATATATATTAAATCCAAAGACTGATACTCACTTTTTTCTGTTTTATATTGCCATTATTTTGTGTTTGTTTCACATAGTCATTGATCAGTTTTATATGTTGTCTTTGACTTGTGAAGCATGCAGCTTTTATATCTTTTTTGTTTAACACAACTCTGGCCAAATACATGGAGAAATTATACTGGTGCATCTTTTAAATGGTACATCTTCGGATAATAATGCACTGTGTAGTTATGTGTATACTAATGTAAAGTAGTTTATATCTATTTTGGACCTCAGATTTCATGATGTCCAGAGCTCCATTTGTCTATTTTGTTTAACAGACATTGTTAGTATCATTCCTGTTGGTAAATGTCACATTGCCCTGTGAAGCATTATTCAGGTTACGATGTATATGGAAATACATGCATGCATGTAGGTACATGTGTGTGAACCTGTCTTAATTAGAAAAAATATAAATCAGATCTCCATTATCAATCCTCTATAGAGAAGTTCTTTCTAATGCCATTTCTAATGATAGCAAATATACTTCTCTATTTTACTAGCTTTAAAAGGATACTTGTTCTATTGCAACTTGAATTCTATTATCAATTCAGGAAAACACAGATGGAAGAAGAGAGTTACCATGGAAATTAAAGAAGAGCAAGGAGGATTGCCTATAAAAAAAACACTGACTTTAATTTAAACTATGAGCATAGTCCTTCCATAAAGCGTTGCAGGATGTACAAGTTCTGAATGATGACAGGACATGTATGAGAGACAGATTCTTTAATTCTGATACAATTTGGCACAGAGACAGTATTTTTTTTGTTGTTCTTGTTTAATTGTCACTCAGTAACTTCCTTTGCTTGTGATGAAATGCAAAGTCTGTAACCGAAGGAAAAAGAAAAAGGAAGACTCAGAAGAATTAGAAACTATAAGGTATTAGAAGGTTCTGAAGATTCCCATAATGTTTCAGCTAATGATGTAATGAATAAAGAAAACAGTAAGTAGTAAAGAATACATTCTTAAATAATGGAAGAATTCTACCAGCTACCTGCAGCTAAGAATACAGAATCATAATTGAAAGTCTGAAATAAAAAGCTTTAGCACAATTCTGTTCACCAAGAAATAACATTTGAAAGGAGAACATCCTTCCAGGTACTGTTTGAAAAGGTATTCTGTGTTCAACCATTCTAATCTTATCTTCTTTTTACAATTGCTACAATACTCTTGGCACCTATGACGCAATTAAGGGCTCATAGTTTCCCAGATCCCCATGACCCTTTTTTTAAAACCAGCTCCTGCTCAAAAAGGTTTACTGAAGGTGTTTATTTAACCATGGACACCAAAGCAAATAATTTCTTTTGCAACTCAGCAACATCAGTGACATCTCTGAGTACTACCTTTTTACCCTAGTCAACAATAGGATCTACAGTCTTTCAGCTCCTGGTGAACTGGAAGGAATTATTAATTTATTGCATTGTCTGGTTTCTTGAACTAGTTACTCCTCTTCATATTGCTATGCCCTGATTTCATCTGTAACAGTTTGTTTTTTCTCCTTCCTAGTAGCTGGCACTGTGCTATGTTTTGGCTTTAGTCTAAGAACAATGCTGATAACACACTGATGTTTTACTTGTTGCGCTTACCACGATCAAGGACTTTTCAGTCTCTCATGCTCTGCCAGGGAGGAGGAGAAGCTGGGGAGAAGCAGAGACATGACACCTGACCCAAACTAACCAAAAGGGTATTGCATACCACAGCATGTCATGCCCAACATATAAACTAGGGGTAGTTACCCAGAAGGGTAGATAGCTGCTTGGCTCAGGCTTGCTATTGGTTGGCAGGTGGGAAGAAATCATATTGTGCATCACTTGTGTTTATTGTTTTTTTTTCTTTCCCTCTTTTAGTTTTATATTCTCTCCCCTTGCTATTTCCCTTATCATTGTTATATGTTATTATATTAGTAGTAGTAGTGGTAGTTTTACATTATACTTTAGTTATTAGACTGTTTTTATATCAACCTGTGAGGTTTATATTCTTTCAGTTCTCCTCCCTGTACCACCCAGAGGCTGGGGAGGGGAAAAGTTAGAAGGGCACAACACCCTATTACACTTATTAAATAATTTAAGGATAGATATGTGTATTCCTCTATTCCTACTTACTCATCAGGTTTTTAGCAGTCTTACAAATGCACTTTTCAGTATGCTTCTTGTCATATTTAATATCACTTGGTTTTAATGTCATATTTTAAAGTCTGTTTTCTGAGTTTCCTTTATATTGAGGATACTGATATTTCAACACTTTAATGTCAGAAATTATTTTACAGAAGTTATTCCAATGACTGTGCTTTGAAATTTCATTTCTAGTGAGAACTGTAATTCAAAGTAAAACACAGATTTGGGGAACAAACTTTTATTGCCACTGTGCTAGGTCAGCACAACACAAACTCTGTCAATTAAAGTAACGTTCTATGAGGAAATAATTTATTTGACTCAATCATTTGTTCTGTAATGTAACAGAATGCAAGTCTATCACATATCTTTATACGTTCTCAACCTATCATGACATGAAATATTCACAAAAGTATACTTCAGGACACAACATGAACATGTAATGCGACTGGATGTATCGTAATCTGAAGGGATAAACATGTCATATGACCAAACATGTATGAAACTCTGACCCACATGACCTGCTTAAGAGTGCTTACAATGGAGCTTCAGAAGAGAAGAGAATGGAAAAGGTAAAGGGTCTCAGAATATCTGGCTTGAAGCCAACTGCCTTTTTGTCTTTGGGGTGGATCTAAAAGAAAAATATAAAATGGAGTGTAATGAGAGTTAAGTAAATAATTCACTAATAGCTGACTACTTCTGAATTTAAAGATGAAATCTGCAATCAAGTAAAAAGAATTTATATTCCTCATTTACCAATGAATGTAAAACCATAGGCTAATCTGAGAGAGTTATTGTGTTGTTCCCACAGAGTGTGGAAAAGGCAGTTAAAATTTTCATAAATAACATTCAGCTGAATAAAGTCATTGCAATACTTAAGTGGCATGCTCTATCATTTTAAGCCATCCAGAATCCTTATATGGTTTTTTAATTGCTCATGTACTCTTTGGGCAGCCGTTGGTGAATGAAGCAAATAAGCTGTTTGGTTATCTTAGAAAAGCAATAGAAAGTAATATTGAAAATAGTATTTTAATGTTGCTTTACATTTTTAAAAGCAATAAAAGATCACATTTACCTTTGTAAGTGCATATATATTCTACATAGCCACTAGTTAAAATAGTAAATATGATACTTTTCTGCTTTAGAAAGGAATTTTGCAAGTACACCACGTTTTGCATGCTGTCATACTACCTAATCCATGAAAGTAAGTAACTGCTCACATTTATCCATGCTGTTACTCACTGAAGTGAATTGGTATCTCATTCCGCTTTCATTACCCCTGAAGCATTACTTAGGAATTAAAGTGTTCTTTAGCATAAGAAGGGATGTCAGAATTAAAGAATACAAGCCTCCTTTAATATATTTGTAAACACCTCTTTTCTATTAAAGGAGGGGAAGGAAAGCATATTGATTCACTTTATTCATTTAGAATCTTGAAGAGAATGTCTGGAATCATTGGCTGGGGACAACCTTGGCTGTGTTCAACATGAGATGGTGAGATTCACCATCCTGAGAGAAGGGATCAGAGCAAAAAGCAAGAACACAGCAACTCAAGAGAGCACATTTTCCTCAGTTTGGAGATATTCTTGCAAGTGTTAGGGAGCAGCAAGGGTTGGCTGCCCTCCAAGGGAAGGTGAGTCAGGAGCACTGTGTGATAAAAAGGCAGGTGAAAGCAGTGACCTCATCAGTGAGGTCCCAGGATGTGGAATGGCAAGTCAGGGTCAGGATCAAAGCCTGGGACAGTGGTCAGGGTCAGATATAGTCTAGTGATCAACCAACTAGGTTGTAGTGAGGAGGCAGATCTGAAGTCATGCCAGGAAGCTAAGACAGGGTCAGCTTTGGGGAGGTATGAGCCTGAGCACAGATGCAGCTGCTGCGTAGCTGTGACATAGCATTGTCAGGATTGAGTGCTACAGCCTCAGCTCAGAAGTGGTTCCCAAAGGAAGAAGAAGGACATGATCATACTTTCTTCACAAAGGCACTTACCATCACAGGAGCTGACCTTGTACTCAACCGACTAAACTCTTTAAATTTACCAAATAAAATCCTAGAAGAGGGATGCACTACATAACTGACAACAAGAATCCCATTGGACATATCCCTGAGGAGAAGAGGTCCAGGACAGTTTAATTTTTAAGGGTCACCTCCTTCAAGCCGCAACAGTCCATCTGGATCAGCTGAAAGTCAGGCAAAGGTGTCAGAAGCCCTGTGTGTACTGACTAAAACTTGAAAGATAGAAAAGTGGAAGAAATGATTCATACACTGGGTGAGTTTGCTGCCATTTAGAAGGAGCTCAAGTGTCAGGAGCACTTGGCAGAGAGGAATATTGTAAAGCATAACAAAGGGAATGTAGAACGTATGGTGATATTCTACATCTGTGGAGGAATAACCCCATGCACTAGTACAATCTGGGCACCTACCATTTGGAAAGCAGCTCTGCAGAGGACCAGAGGGGGTGACGGTAGAAACCAGGCTGAACATGAAGAAGCAATGTGTCCTTGCAGCAATGGTATCCTGGGTTGCATTAGGAAGAGTGCTGCCAGCAGGTTGAAGGAGGCAGTCTCTCCCTTTTACTCAGTGCCAGTAAGACACATCTGGCATGCTGGGACCAGATCTGAATTTCTCAGTATGTGAAAGCCCTGCATACATGGTGAGTGTCCACCACAGGAACACTGAGGTGGTTAAGGGCTTTGCACATTTGCTGTATGAAGAGAAATTGAGAGAGCTAGGACTGTTCAGCTTGGAGAGGAAAAAGCGAATCTTATCAATGTATATAAATGTGTATAAAGAGCTTGATGGGAAGGGAGTAAAGACAGAACCAGGCTCTTCTCAGGAGTACTCACTGACAGGACAGGAGACAGTGAGCACAAATTGAAACATGCAAAAAGATAGATTTTTTTTTTTTTTAAATTTTTCACCTTGGGAGTGATCAACACTGGAACAGATTGCCTGGAGTACTTGTGAAATTTTCACCTCTGGAGACAATCAAGACCCGACTGGTCACAGGGTACATAAACCCACTTTCCTACATTAAGCAGGGCAGTTGGACCAGTCGATCTTCAGACATCTATTCCAACCTCAAGCATTCTGTTATTTTATGACTCTATAGGATCATGCCATAGTTTGGTGGAAAGGATCCTCCAGAGGTCCTCCTGCAGCCATCTGTTCTCCAGGATAACCAAACCCCAATCACTCAGCATCTCCTCATATTCCAGAACCTCCAGCTCCTGCTTCAGTGGCCCCTTCCCTGAACTTGTTCCAGTTTATTGATATTTCCTGTCCTATGTGGTCCAAAAGTGAGTGCAGCACTGTAGGTTTGGCCTAATGAGTACTAAAAGCAGAGAAAGGATCACTTTCTTTGGCTTACTGACTCTTTTGTTAATACAAGTAGTTGTAATTTCAGCTTGATGCTGTTTGAACTTGAAGAGAGTGCACTCCATCTCAAGGTCATTGATGATGGTGTTAAACTGGAGAGTTTCCAGAATAGACCTGTTCCAGGACATTGGTGTTCCAGCTGTATGAACCATTAACCAGTACCTTTTGAACATGACAATCCAGTCACCTTTTAACCCATCTAGTAAATCTTCTATCTAGAATGCTGTCTGGGACCTCAGCTTGGATGCTCTTTTTGTGCTTTTTTTGCTATTTAACTGTGGCTTAAATAAGGGAAATTTAAATTCACAAGAGAAGGTAGGGACTTGCTGTCTCTACAGAGCTGATGAGAACAGGGTTTGCCACTAAATTGGGAGGGCCTTGTAAGATCATGAATAGACTTTGATAATTATTTTTTTTTAGCTTTGATATTTTTGGAAGCACCTAGAAAGGTCTTACTGTGAGAAAATTATTTCACAATGACACAATTTTTCTTCTTTTTCTTTCAAATCAGTATTCTTGCATGATCAACACAAGACTGAGTTGCACCATTTTGGATGGGTATAAATGCTCTATTTTGAGATTGCACCAAAGAAAACCCCTCTCCTAGAAAAATGTTTTATGGTACCTGAACATACCTTTTATGATATTTTACAGTTAGAAATTACAAAATACCTGAAATTATCTGGTAGTGTGAAGGTGAGATTTTTTTTATTCTAAGCAAGAGTTTTAGCCTGATGCAGGAAACAAGCACTTTATATGCTGGTCCTGACAGCTGTGCCACTTTGGATAGAGGTTGCAAATTTCTGTCTTCCTCAATCACTGACGACCATTCATTCAGTCCTCATCCTCCTGTCTGACTCTTGCTTTTAGCAGTGGATGCTTCAAACTGCTGGTTTACTGACAGGGCGCTGAAGTATGCTGAAATAACTGAAATAAATGAACTTTGCTTTTTTGATCAGCTTCTAAGGAGGACACATGACATGAAAGTGACACTTGACAGCAGAGAAATCAAATCTGAATACATATTAGAAGTATTCCTAACATGTATTTATAAAAATGTAACTATAAGGTAGATACTGTACTAAGATTTTTTTATATGACATTACTGAAAGCAAAAGATGATAAACTCAGAATCTGACTTCTTTGGTTAGGTTTTTGTTTGTTTTTTTTAACGACTCTACTAACGTTATTTTCCCCAAATAATACGATCATATTTGATAGTATTAATCATGCACTAAATGTTGTCCTAGGAGAAAAAAAAACCCTCATGCTTTATGTTTTAACATGGGTCTACTGACTTCTATTTTACAGATATGTCAATATTTTGGTTAATACTTCTTAAAATACAGAAATGAAGATGGGGAGTTTTTTTCAGGGGAAACTAAAAGTTGACATGTAGAGAGGAGGAGAATGTAATAGTAATACCAAATAGCAGGCACTTCTGCTGTACTATTTTTCATTAGACAGACAGACATTTCCCTTTAAAAAAGCCCCCAACAAAACAAAACACAAAATACATGGCAAATATTAGAGCATCTACCAAACCTTGAGTTTAA
The DNA here is from genome assembly GCF_012275295.1 of Melopsittacus undulatus. Taxonomy (NCBI): domain Eukaryota; kingdom Metazoa; phylum Chordata; class Aves; order Psittaciformes; family Psittaculidae; genus Melopsittacus; species Melopsittacus undulatus. The sequence continues at coordinate 39,357,105 of NC_047528.1, read as the reverse complement.
GGTATGTGACTGTTTGTTCACTGATTGTAAGTCTATCAGATGCTATCTTTCCCAATAGTACTTACAAAATAAACACAACAAATCAAACAACAAGAAAAGCAAGTAAAACAAACCTTCAGACTCCTTATCTGTTTCCTTGTTTACTAATATTCATGCCTGAAACTACTAAACTACTTCCAGTGTCTGTTTAACACAACTGTCATGTCTGCCCTGGGAGATAAAGGCTTCTTAGATTTCTATTCAAAATCTCTTGTGTAAAGCTACAGAATTTGGCCTAAACTAGCCTTTTAGCATGGTAGTTCCATGTAAATAGTAAGTAGTTTCAGTCTCAACACCACATATAATTAATTCACAAGAGAAATTGCTAGTAGACTGTAATTAGAATTCTCAGTGCTTCACAGTCCACACCTCTGCTGGAATATGGTCAATACTAACGTTTCCATACAACAAAAGACTTGAAAAGAGTATTTTAAAATAATCAGACACATAGAATCGTAGAGTCATAGAATGGTCAGAGTTGGAAGGGACCTTAAAAAATCATTTTGTTCCAACCCCCCTGCCATGGGTGCTCTAGCCCTCTGATCATCTTCATGGCCCTTCTCTGGATTCGCTTGAGTGGGTCCACATCCCTCTTGCATTTAGGGCCCCAGAGCTGGACGCAGTACTCCAGGTGGGGTCTCATTAGAGCAGAGTAAAGGGGGCAGGATCACCTGTCTCGACCTGCTGGTCATACTCCTTTTTATGCAGCCCTGGATACAGTTGACTTTCTGGGCTGCGAGCACATGCTGCTGGCTTACACTGAGCTTGTCAACCAACACCCCCAAGTCCTGTATTACAAATTGACACTGAAAATACAATATAAATTCATGTTCTCATGTGTATTTTAATACATGCAGAAGAAAAACTGAAGTGAATTGGAGAAGGTATTTTCACCTTAATGGATCAGTCTGTAGGGAAGCTTTAATTTTTCAGAATACCACTAATAAAAAAAAATAAACTATTAGGGAAAAGAGCTGTCAGCTATTATAATTTAATCCTGCTCCAGGGAGCATTAGCACTAATTTCTATTGGGGAAAAAGTCTGTATTTACTAAATATTTCTGTAAGAAATTTATAACTTTTAATCAAAACTATCTACATCAGAAGATGAAAAAAACATGTAAAATGGTGTACATTTGGAAGTAATACATTCAGATACTTCAAATTGACTACCTGATAAGGTAAAGTTTAACAATATCAGGTTTGTCAACAGTATATATATATTTCCTTTCATGCAAATTTTAACTTTAAAGAACTAATATAAATATATCAAGATAAGCATATCTAATCTGAAAGCATTTTGCAGATACAGGTATTACTTTTCACCTGAAAAAAGGGAACAGCAGATAGCTGGAGGGAGAGTATTACTTACTGCTTCATTCAGGGTGACTGTCTGTTCTCTTTTCCTATGGGTTGTCCTGTTAGTTTTGGTTTTTGTTGTTTTTTGTTTGTTTGTTTTTGTTTGGTTGGTTTTTTGTTTGGTTTTTTTTGGGGGGGGGGTTGCACTTTGGTTTGTTTGCAGTATCCAGAAAATAAAAAAAAAATAATACAATGTCTTACGAAAAATGAAATTTCACAAATTACTAGTACCATATAGTCATCATCACAGCATGATCATAATCTGAGCTTCAGATTAGTGAGTTATGAAGAAATAATGCCACACACATGCTTTTAACTTATAATTTCACAAATTAGGATATCAATACAATTGCTCAGGTTTAGATATTTGTATTACTGTGCAACTCTGAGTCTAAGGTAGAAAAAAATTCTACCCCGTCATTATCCTTTAGATGGCACTAAATTATATCAGCTTTGCTAAATTTTATAGCAATAACGATCACCTGACAGGGGCTAATGTTTGACATATAGGCTTTTGAAATTTTCTTATTCTTTTGGATTCATGTAGTGTAACTGACATATCAGGGTTCCCAGCCTCTGAATATTTTCATTGCCTATACAGCAATGCAATGGATCATAACATAATACTTCTCAGATGTCTTTCATTCATATTTAGCTTATGTCTATGTTGGCTCATAAACCACATTTCTGAGAACCAAAGGGAAGGACATTTGCATTAAAAATCTATATATCATGATCTTAAGAGAAACACTGGATGCAATTGGCTACATTTCCTTCTGTTTCACAGAAGGCATATATATTTCTGTTTCTCAGTCAGGCAAGATAATAATTTGCAGTTGCATCCAAAAGCTAAGGTTTCTCTCCCAGTAATCAAAGTCCTAAAAATATGGGGGAAAAAAAAACACCAAAAAAGAAGAAAAACAAAAAAGAACATTCATAAAAGGAAAAAAAAATTAACTGAATTTGGGCTTAGTTACGAAGAATGCTTTCCTAGATATCTTTTTCTATTGAAATAGTAGCTTGAATTGATACGGTAGTTTACTAAACCAGAACATTTTTCAGCTTTTCTTATTTTTATATCAGTATCATACTGCACCATAATTTACTTTTTCTTGGCACAGAATTTCATTATTTCATTATAGGTAAAAGCAGAAATTATCCAGAATGTTATTAAAACTTGAATCACCATTTCTGTTATATATTCTCTTTTTGATAAAACAATAATGGCTTTAGATTGTGTGGGGTTTTTTGGTTGTTCTTTTTCTTTTTGCTATCACATGTAATTTTCCTCCTATGTAAGCTCTATTTCAGTTTGTATCAGTCTGGCTCTCAGTATGGACTGCCAACACTGACATTTCAAGCAGAAGAACTTGAATATTATATTCTTGGACTTCAGAATTTTATTTTTCATCCAAGAGTTTCCAACTCCAACATTTTTCTCCTAGACTTCAATTGCTTTTTGAAGAGATAACATAAAATATTTTCATCTACTTATCGTTGAATGCTGAAGTGCTGAAACCATCTTATTTCAAGAAATATAGGTCTCATTGTGCTGTAACAAGCTTGCCAAGATACACAAAATAATATGACTCTGAAACTGAAAAAGAAATATAAACCCAGCATTAGATAATAAACCCGTTAATGCTCTACATCTATCCTATACAATTTATTTGGGGTATTTGTTTCTCCCTTATTAAATCCCTAATCTCTTTTCTACATTTTGTAATTCAGCAGCACAGGTGAAACATTACTAAAACCCAACAAAAACAGCTGTAGAGGAATTCTGATCATTTCCCTGAGTTCAGTATGGGTCACAGAGTATTCATCACTGCTTAGAGACTACTTTGTGTTACCATGAACTCTCAAGGGAATGGGAAGCTAGAAACAGGGAAATATGTAACACTTCATTCTAGTTAAAAACATAAGGACATTTCCAAATATTAGAAAGAAAATCTTTTATATTCGGTTGGTATAAATCAAAGAGCATCAATTATTTGATCACAGCTGAGTCCATAAGAGGAGTGTGGAGCCTACAAGTCTAAAGTATTTCCTGTTGACTGTCAGAACTGCCTTTTTGATTATGTGTCTTGGGATATTTTCCGTGTAAATTTCATTGTAACTATGACAAGGAGTCTATAAAAATGACCAGTAAATACTGTTCAACTCGAGTGCCAGGTAGGAGAAAATAACCTGAAGGTATAGTTGAATGATTCTCCTGACATACTAGTATATCCAGTCCACTGTGAAGGTTATAGCAGTTTTTGAAGTACTATAGGATATGAGTAGAAAATAACCTGTCATGTTTCCTTTCATGGGACGTCTAGGCTATTGTAGTTGACAGATTAGAGGCAGAACTCAGAAAATGACCTATACAGCTTGCAGTATGCCTGGCAGTGTGTTCATATACCCTTCTGTGCTTGTAACCATCCTTAGAGAGGGAGTGTCTCATCTCAGTCATTATTAGTGTGGTGCAGTCATGGAGTCTGACAACACTTTATAAACCAATCTTTACTGTGGCAGTAAAAAAGATGAGCAGCAACACTCCCATACAGTGATTTACCTGATCACTGATAACAAATACAGTGATGTTGTGGTTCCAGTAGATGATCATGGATACTTAGCATTCAGGTGATCCAAAAGCAAAAGCCAATTGTGATAATGCTTTTTTGTGTGGACAAGAGTTGTGCTGCTCCTTGGCTTCACCAAGGGTAGTGCAATTGGAGAGAATTGCACCACCATTGTAATTGAGAATTGAACTACCATTGAGATCTTACATGATTGTAGTGTGCCCTTATATGTCACTCTGGATGATGTGGGCAGTACCCTGACATACATGACAACATTGGTCAAGGAGCAGTGTGTCAGAGAGCAAGATGCCAGTTAGTTACTTTGGCCTTTATGGAGATTCTTGTGCCTCTCTGTTCATTTTTTTTCCCCTGCAATTATTTGTCAGCTTCTATTAGTATAAGTTGAGCTTGTAAGATTCTACTATTTAAACCACTGAGGACAGCATGGCTTGTTTTGACTGTACCAGATTCAGTCAGTTACATGCCTGCCTGTTGAGTCTTCAGTAAAGGAAGGCTATCATATATAACTGGGAGAGAGAAAGTACAGTGGCTAGACTGAGTTGGTAACCCCTTTAGATCTATACAACTGCAGCTGAAGAGAATGTGTAAATATAATTTATGGCTTTTTAACCGATTACAGGAATTTTTGAAGTATTCAGCACTTAGCTAGCTGAGGTTTTTTACAAAGTTATAATTTTATCATCAACTCAATTGGACTTTCAGAGCTAGTTTAGAACCAATCTGTTCTGACAAATCTTACCTATATTTAATGTATTAACAGTGAGAAAAGTAATTTGAGAAAATTGAATACTTGGTTTACCTAAAACTGCAGTCTTTGTGGACATATGACCTTAACTAAATTTCTTTTGTTAGCAATAGCGAAGAAAATGCAGTTGGAATACAGGGAAATATCAGACTAGCTGGATAATTTGAGGTCATGGGTTCAGCAGTAGCTCATGCTCTGCCAGGGAGGAGGGAGAGATAGGGCACCTGGTCTGGGCTAGTCGGGGAGGTATTCCATACCACAGCACGTCCTGCTCAGGGAGGGGACTGGAAGCTGGCCAGTAGGGGAGGGGTTAGCTCTCTCTTCCGGGCTGGCCTCGTGGCGGCGGGTAGTATCGTATTCTCTCTCCCTGTTTGTCTCCTCTAACATTGATTTGTTATTGGTACCGGTAGTGATTTCTGTTATACCTTAATTGCTGGACTGATTTTACCTCAATCCGTGGGAGTTGTATTCCTCTGGCTCTCCTCCCCATCCCTCCGGGAGTGGGAAGGTGAGGGAGGGGGGGAGGGGAAACAAAGGGGGAACTGTGCAGATTTAGTTTAAACCACGACAGTTTTTGGCACTCAACGTGGGGCCCCCTTTGTTTCCCCTCCCCCCCCCCCCTCCCCCCCCCCCCTTCCCACTCCCGGAGGGATGGGAAGGAGAGCCAGAGGAATACAACTCCCATGGACTGAGGTAAAATCAGTCCAGCAATCAAGGTATAACAGAAAACACTACCGGTACCAATAACAAATCAGTGTTAGAAGAGACAAACAGGGAGAGAGAATACGATACCACCCGCCGCCACGAGGCCAGCCCGGCAGAGAGAACTAACCCCTCCCCTCCTGGCCAGCTTCCAGTCCCCTCCCCGAGTAGGACGTGCTGTGGTATGGAATACCTCCCCGACTAGCCCAGACCAGGCGCCCTATCTCTCCCTTCTCCCTGGCAGAGCATGAGCTACTGCTGAACCCATGACATTTGAACAGAGTAATATCAAGCTACCTGAAAGGACTAAGGGCAGTTATGAACTGGAATAGCTACAGAGTACATAGTGGACCAGCTTTGAATTGTGCAGCTGAGATTATAATTTCCAAGTCTGTTTAAAAGCGTTTGCAAAAAAATAAACTTGTTTTGATATTTTCAGCCCAAACATTGTTTTCAGAAAACAGAATACGAATTGATTACCACAATAAGTCAGCTTTCTTGACTAAAGACCATTCTTCAGAGGATCACATCACCTAATTACAAGCTTTGGTAAAAGTATTTAACTTCTTTAGTCCCTTTTGAGGTCAATGGAGAGGCATAATTTATGCCATATAGCCTATCAAAATCCTGAATTCCATTTTTCAGATGCTTGTCTCTTTCAATTCACTCTGCTGAATGTCAGAGTATATCTCTTGGTTATAGATTTGAAGTTAATCAGTAGACCGATTCATGAGTATACCTAACATTTCCTCCCTCATTCTCACTGCCTACCATAACTTTAGTAGAAATGATGGGACTCGGATGAAGAAAACAGTAGCTTCCATCAGTATGTGAGTCTGGATTTTCTTTCTTTGAAAACCAAGAAATACGTGTTAGAGGAAGTCAGTGTCACGTTAGTATGCATCTGAGTCTTGTCTGACCATATATGTAGGCATCTCTACTTTGGCAAAGACAACAGAAGTGATACTCCAGTATGATACATGACTTCCAAAGCCCTTGAGTCAACAGGGATGCTAAGTGCAAACCAGAACAAAGGAAATACTAACAAGGAGACAATATATTCCCAAAGATTTTCCTGTTCAATGCTTTTCAAATAGCCCTAAATAGAAATAATCCCATGGAGTTCCGGCAGAGTCAGTTTTCTTTAATGGTCGAATTTCAAAGTAACACAGGTGGCCCTGACAGCTGAGGATATGTAACTTCTTCTGAGCCTGTCGTGTGAAATCATCCCCACAATCTAAATTTATTTCATACATTGAAAGAAGGGTTCCTAATTTTCACAATTCAAGAAGCCTGGAATAACTGACACTAAAACCCCTAAGGCTAGAAATATGAATGTCTACAGAAACTAAAAATGCATCTTAAGAAAAGAAAAAAGAAAACATAAAACCACTAGGTTGTTTCAAGAAGTACAACCCTATATTATCACTTCTACCTGCTGAAGGAAAAGGAAGTTATATGTGTAGCAGCATCTACCCTAATAAATTTTCTACCCTAATAAATTGTTAAGAAAATAATTTTAACTATGCCTTAATATCAAGTCCAAGATGTAACTGGATGCAATGTGAAATAAAGGAAAATAATATGATATACTTAGAACTGAACCTTTCTAACATTTCTGAACATTCTAGTGGGAAATCTTCCTAATGTTAAAAATTTGTAGTATGTTTAGGATTATTTCTCTTTTATATTACGTTTCTCATGATAAGGCTTTTCTATTGTGCTTATTAAAAGTGTTAATAGATATATATATATATATATATATATATGCATGAGTTGTGTATTTCATAGAATCATAAAGCATTTGAGGGTGGCATGGACCTCTAGAAAATCTCTGGTCCAAATCCCTGCTTAAGTAGCATCAGCTAGAGCAGTTTGCTCAGGGCTCTCTCTAGCTGGTATTTGAATGGATGAAAACTCTGGGCAACCCATCCCAGTGTTTGACCACAGTCATCATGAAGGATTTTTTCCTTATGTTCAGGTGGTATTTCACTTTGTGCCTGTTGTTTCTTGTACTTTCACTGGGTAGCACTGAGAAGAGCCTGGCTCTGTCTCCTTCACTCCTTCCCATCAAGTATTCATACACATAAATAAGAACCCCTGAACTTTCTTTTCCACAGGCTGAACTGTTGCAGCTCTCAGCCTCTCTTCTTATGACAGATGCTCCAAGCCATTAATCATCTCCATGGCCCTTCACTGGACTCTCTTTCATTGTGCTGTATCTCTCTTGTAATGGGAAACACAGCACTGCACCCAGTGCTCCAGACATGGTCTCTCCAGGGAGGAGCAGAGAAGAAGGTTTACCTCCCTAACAGAGCTGGCAATGCTTTTCCTAATGCAACCCATGATGGCATTGGCCTTCTCTACTGCAGAGGCCCATTGCTGCTATGTTTAGCTTTGTCAGCCAGGACCTCCAGGTCCTTCTCTGCAGATCTGCTTTCCAGATGGCCCGTAGCCTGTAATGGCACTTGGGATTATTCCTCCACAGGATGTTACATTTCCCTCTCTCGAACTTCACAGGATTCCTCCCTGCCCATTTCTCTTCCTTATAGCAGTTCCTCTAATTGTCAGCATACCTAACATGTATTGATCACTCTTTCCACTTTTGTATCATCTGAAGACTGGGTGAGAGTGCACAATGCCCAATCATACTTTCTAGTAAATGTCTGTATACTTCTATGTAAATTCTAATATGTCCTATATATTGACATAATTTCTATCTAAATGTCATGTTCTCTTCAAAGAAGGATCTTTTTACAGCAATACACCCAACTCGTGGTGTATCAGCTATACTCAGAGATGAAAGATAATAAACTACAACTGACATCTCTGCAACTGAAGCAATTAAAATTACATACTAGCTTCCTGACACAGATACTGGCATGATATGCATGCATGTACATGTGCCTGTGTGCATGTGCCCATGCATTCACATGCAAATAAGCAAATCATTTTTGTAATTTTTTTAAGATACTGTGATACTGACTTACCTTCCCTTCCATTCCCTTATTTTTCCTTCTCCTCCCATCCCTTTTCTCTCCCTTCTCCTTTCTCACTCTCCTCCACTCCATTATTAAATTCTTCCCATTCACTTGACTATAATAGACACAAAGCATTAAAAAATTTATTTTTCTTTTCAAATCTGAAGTAATATCTTACTGGTGATAAACAAGACATAAACCTTTGCCATACTCATGAGGGGTGTCTTTGGTACCATTACCCCTGCTTTTTTGATAAAGAAGCTCAGAAGTTAAGGGTCTTATTTCAAGCCTCTGGGTGAGCTCATCGTAAACTCTAGATGTGGGAAGTTATGAAAAGGCAAAAATGTTATTTTCTCTCTTCAAAGAAATACAAATTTGCCTATATTCTTCTTAACCTGCTGCAGCTATGCCTTTTTTTTTTTTTGTATATGTGCATATATTCAACAAGCCTACTATTCCCACTCATTTTTTTAACAAGATTTGTATCTGAATGCCAGAATCTAGCTTTTACTATTTGTCTGTATCCTGATTCAGTCTTAAAACTGTGATGTTTAGTGACGCTAGTCAGCACTTGGCCAACTCATAGAATCATAGAATAGTTAGGGTTGGAAAGGACCTTAAGATCATCTAGTTCTAATCCCTCTGCCATGCTCAGGGACACCTTGTACTAAACCATGTCCCTCAAGACTTCACATAACCTGGCCTTGAACAGTGCCAAGGATGGAGAATTCACAACTTCCTTGGGCAACCCATTCCAGTGCCTCACCACACTCACAGTAAAGAATTTCTTCCTTATATCTAACCTGAACTTCCCATGCTTGAGTTTGAACCCATCACCCCTTTTTCTGTCACTACAGTCTTTAGCGAAGAGTCCCTCTCTGGCATACTTGTAGGCTCCCTTCAGGTACTGGAAGGCTGCTATGAGGTCTAACTCAGACCATAGGAAGTAAAAGCATGTATTATTACACAATGAAAACTCAAGAATCATCTCGAATTAAACCTATAATAGACTCACAGCTTTCACCATTTGAAGACAGAAATTCAGATGTGAACACAGACCAATAGACTATATTTAAAGTATAACGTTGATACAGATTGAAACTACCCATTATGTGTAAAAGCAATTTCAAAATATGGAAACAAAAGAAGGTGAAATTATGTGTAATTTTAATCTTTAAAAAAAAGGTATTTTAACCTTAATTAAGTAAGGAAAGCAATTTCAGTAATCATGACTGAAATTGTAAAAATGAAATTAAGTGTCATAAATAGGTTCTGATATCCTCCTGTTCTATTGTTATGTCCTTAAGATGTAAGATTTGCTCCCTGGATAGCAGCTGACTTCAATAGGCGTAAGTTCATTTATATACAGTAAATTTTTAGCTATGCTAACATCTAGTAAAATCAATACTCACTAAAAATCACAAGAAGCTTATACACACTGCAGGATAACACCTTCAATAGCCCAAGGAAGGAGTATGATGAAAGAACTCTCTTGAGTATATATAAAGGAAATCTGATCAATAATATATCACACATTAACAAAGGTGAGTTCATGTCTTTAGAATGAAATAAAAGGAGTACCATAATGGTTATGCATTTCATTATTACATATTACAGATTAAAGAACTAAAATAGTAGTTAATAATAATCTTTCCCCTTTATGTATTCTATGGAAGCATGAGAAATCAATTATAATCTTGCTGATATTTTAAATTTTAAAGAAAATATTTTTCAATATATTAACATGGAATGCCGTTAGTGTTTAATCATCAGACCACGAGAAATTACTATCGTTCTCAAGAGTCCTCCTTTCAGCCATTCAGGCAGTTCACTAACTGCATAGTCTTTTCTACCATCACAAACAGGTCTCCAGACCATAAAGATTGAGAGACCAACTTGATAGAATTCTTTTTGCCTCACATCTAATACATAGATAAAAGTAATTTGTGGATTTTACTGATGAGACACTTTAATGAATCTTATGAAACAATGAATTTCAAGCACTCCATAACATGGAACAAATCCACAAAAGAGCTTCAAAATCCACATTATGAAGTCACCAACACACCACATGAAATCTGCAGTACTTTGCTGGCTTGCAAATTTTTAATGACTCAGTAAAAGTTGACACATAGTTCTGTTCCCAATCCCAGGCAAGAACTTTCCAGCTCTTCCTTTTGAATTTATCTCCAGACTCCTCAAATTCATTTAACTTTTATTTAGAAATATGGAGGTACCCTCACGGTTTAAGAATTCCTTAAAACTACTTATACTCTTCCATAGTTCTTCAATGCAATCTCAAACACTCTTTCCCAAAGCAAGTAACTTCAGGATAAGAATTCTTTCTGATTCTTGGTCATGTTTTTATAACACTTTTTATAAAATCCACATTTGCCTCTATTCTATGCAATGAATACATAAAAGGTAGTTTTTCAAACCATTTATGAATGGGAGTGTACTGTTTAATATTGTGTCCCAGCATCCATTACTTCTGAGGCAAAGATTAATCAAAGCAAAATATTATTATTTAACAGGATAACAAACTAATTAGAACTAATTAGAATAGTAATTTTAATGAGCATATTAGACATACTCAGCAGATATATAACAAAAGATTGTTAGCACTTTTGTTAGGCTTAAGTATTAAGATGATTACAACTACATGCTGGATAACGCTAGTCAAATTAGAAGTTTAATGATTGGATAGTTGCTTTAAAAAAGCACTAAGTTTTTGCCAGATCCTCTTGGTTGCAAAAATACCCATGGATCCTTTTCCAAGATACATAAAAGAGTAGCTTAAACCCCTTCCTCTAAGTTAAGCTCTTATTTCTAGGCTTGAAATGCCCTATGGAACATACTTTTTAGGACAGACTGTTGTCACTGAGAACATAAAAATGAAAGTTCTTTACTTAGAGACAAAAAGGAAAAGAATAGGACTGGACACAAGATAATTTTTTTTTTTTTGGTCTACAAGACACTGAGCAACCCAAATTGGCACCTTTAGGTTATGCCTATGATACTCAGTATGATATTCAGTATAATATTCAGTAACAAGACCTGAACACAGACTCATTAAAGTACAAAGAACTTTTCTTCTAAATTTTTAAAATGACCCCTGATATGGTGGTGTTGCCTGTCAGCTTACTCTTTGAACAATGAAAAAACATAGCTTGGAAAGCAGCTTGAACTAGTGAGTTATTCTAGTAGACTGTAGGAACAAGGCCATTCTGCTGCTTGAGAAAAAAGACACTTTAGTCATACGGCTGCAAAGTGTGCTGTGACACTTGCTTTCAGAGCACAGAGCAGCTGTTAGATTCTTTGCTAGTGTTGACATCACGTAAGAGTTCACCAGTGCTAGAAAAATAATTATCCAGGTATAGAAGTTCAGTGTTTGGAGTTTTTTTCTAATTCTTCTCATGTCAGACTCTAGTCTGCTCTAGTCCTGAAACCAGTACTGAATGATGCTGCTTTCTGAAGGATAGTTACCTTTTCATAAGTTACCTGCTTAGCTGTTGCTATTTTGCAGTAGAGAAGTAGGAGAGAAAAATGTCTGTGGCATAATTTTGTCTCCTCATACACAAGGTTCAGCCTTTCCAGGTAATAATGCAACAAAAAAGTAGTATTGTTAGTGTGTAAAACTGCTCACATCTAAAACAAGGCCTTTTGTCTTCTAGTTTACAAGCATTATGAAACAAGCTATTGAGAGCAGAGTTCATCTCACTTCACACTCTCTATGTATATAAAAAGTCACCCAGGCTTCTCTACAGTCAGCTGTGAAACAAAGATATCTCCATAAATATTTAATCAATATCTTTGCCAGGAGATTAAAGCTGTACCTCTACAGTCAAGGTTGTCCAGCACTTTAAGTACTGTGTCATTTAATTATTCCAGTAGTAGCAAAATCTGTTAATGCAACCAGCGTTTAATACAAAGTAAGAAGACCAAAAATTTTAAATCAATCTCATTACCATTAACGTTAAAGAATATTAAAGAAAAGTAATTTTTTCCTCTTCTGCTTTATAGAGAGAGATGAGGGAATTTAGCTGGTTTATATCATGTTATAGAGTTACTGTGTATCTTGTATTTCAGTAAATACTATTGTCTGCCTCCAAATTACTATTACAGGAAGTCTTGTGCTTGGAAGTTATACCATTTGCCTGGGATTTGCTATGGATAATAATATATATTTATTAGAAAGACATGATATTTTGTTATTTTTGCCATTTGGATTATGAGCTGTATTAATAATACATGAATTCCAGGTAGAAATGCAAGGAATGTTGTTTATTCTCATATAACTCTTGACTAAATCATTACTAAAGTGTATTCTCTCTTACACTGAAATAATTTTAATACACTGTACCAATGCAATATTTTACTCTACAAAATGATAGAACCTAGATTTTTCCTTCTGCTAAATCTATTTTTAATTTATCTTTCACATAAGAAATAATTTTATTGACTGTGCACAGTTTGAGATGTTTAAGTAAAGCAAAATCAGAATTATACTTTGCCTTCTAACCTGGAAACCTATGTCACCACCATGTATGGAGACAAGATTCATTTAAATTCTCTTCAAGCACTTGTGACAGAGATGTCAAATACCTGAGCCAATTGATTAGACTCTCATTGTAACAGATGGAGAAAAAACAGTACTTCTTGGAAATGCTTATCTGATCAATTTTTAGGCATCTATCATAGGATTAAATAAATCTTTATTTTGATTACTGGTTTCTCTCTGCTGAGAGGTTAAATGACTGGGTTTGTTATATATGTGTTCCTTAAAGACATACAAAATTGATGTTCTGTTTTTTGTTTTCTGGTGACATTTGATCACTCTGTTCCTCTGCCATTAAGAAGAAAAAGAACACGTTGTTTCAGAATGTTTACTATTTTACATACCCCTTTCACACTTATCCATTGGTATAATGACTATTATTTGCTGAGAGGTGTAATTTACCATAAGTTTTGTAAGTTTTTTGCTAGCAAGTTGTATATCTCTGCTTGCGACCAGTTTATTTGACTTTTCCACCCATCAGTATATCCATCTTTGTGCCATCTTTGACTTGAAAGTTTGTATTGTGTAGTGGGTTCACTTTGATTGCTCTTAGGTGCCAACCAAGGAGCTCTGTCATTCCCCTTTTCAGCAGGACAGGGGTGGAGAGAAAAAAAATGTAAAAGAACATGTGGGATAGAATCATAGAATAGTTAGGGTTAGAAAGGACCTTAAGATCATCAAGTTCCAACACCCCTGCCATGGGCAGGGACACCTCACACTAAACCGTACCACTCAAGGCTTCATCCAACCTGGCCTTGAACACTGCCAGGGATGGAACATTCACAACCTCCCTGGGCAACCCATTCCAGTACCTCACCACCCGAACAGTAAAGAATTTCTTCCTTATATCAAGTCTAAACCCCTGCTGTTTAAGTTTCAACCCGTTACCCCTTGTCCTATCACTACAGTTCCTAATGAATGGTCCATCCCCAGCATCCCTGTAGGCCTCCTTCAGATACTGGAAGGCTGCTATGAAGTCTCCACGCAGCCTTCTCTTCTCCAGGCTGAAAAACCCAAACTTTCTCAGCCTGTCTTCATACAGGAGGTGCTCCAGTCCCCTGATCATCCTCGTGCCCCTCCTCTGGACTTGTTCTAACAGTTCCATGTCCTTGTTACGTTGAGGACACCAGAACTGCACACAATACTCCAAGTGAGGTCTCACGAGAGCAGAGTAGAAGGGCAGGATCATCTCCTTCAACCTGCTGGTCACGCTTCTTTTGATGCAGCCTAGGATATGGCTGGCTTTCTGGGCTGTAAGCACACACTACTGGCTCATGTTCATTTTCTCATTGACTAACACCCCCAAGTCCTTCTCCGCAGGGCTGCACTGAATTTCCTTTTTGCCCAACCTGTAGCTGTGCCTGGGATTGCTCCCACCCAGGTGTAGGACCTTGCACTTGGCATGGTTGAACTTCATGAGATTGGCATCAGCCCACCTCACAAGTGTGTCAAGGTCCCTCTGGATGGCATTCCTTCCCTCCAGCATAACAACCGAACCACACAGCTTGGTGTCATCTGCAAACTTGCTGAGGAAGCACTCAAGACAGTTTAATAAAGCAAAGACTGCATTTGGAAACAATGGAAAACAAAATATTTATCCTCTAGTTCCCATCAGCAGCTTATGTTCAGCCACTTCCCTGGAAGCAGGGTTTCAGTACACATATCGGTTGCTCCAGAAGACAACAGTATTGATAACAAATGCTCCTCCTTCTTCCCATTCACCACCACCCACCCCCTCTTTCTCTTAGCTTTGACTGCTAAACAGACATCATATGCTATGGAATACCCCTTTGGTCAGTTTGGGTTAGCTGTCCTGGCTATGTCCATTCCCAATATCTTGCACGCCCTCAGACTGCTGGATGAGAAGGGGGAATTTCGAGGAACAGCACTGGTGCTGTCTCAGCACTGCTTACGGTAACCAAAGCATTAGTGTGTTATCAACACTTTCCAGGTATCAATACAGAGCACAACACTATAAGGGCTGCCATAGGGAAAATTAACTCCATCTCAGACAGATGCAATACACTGTCGAGGAAGCAGAGAAAGCAGGCAGGCAGGAAGGAAGGAAGGAAAAGAAGGAAGGGAGGGATGGAGGAAGGGAGAAAAAAAAGGGAGGGAGGAAAACAAATCTCACTCCCAAATACTCCCAAATTTTCACAGAAGTAAAATATTATAACTTACTTCTTTCTTTGCCTTTAAACTTAATGTTCTGGTTTCACTACCCAGTATTTTGGCTGCCAAGAAACCATATTTCTGAGCAGCTGCTTTTGGATATCTACCAGACCAGATAACTACAGAAAATTCCTATTAGATTATTGTGCAGGAAAAAACAGACAGGAAATGGTGATAAAAGAAAAAAAAAAAAAGAAACCAACGAAAAAACCCAACCCTAAACCTAGTAGAAAATATGTTCTCATTAGCAGTGAACACTGCCAGGAATTACCATACCACATTCAGTTGGTGATAGAAGGGAATAAAACTGATAGAGGTTATAAGGATATTTTCCCCATTTGTACTTTCCCTGTCCTGTGGGTAGAATTCACTAAGGATTAGCAAGTAGAAGCATTAAATTCCTCCATTCCATGCCTGATTAGGATAACTTTTAGGATAACTTTTCCTGTGATCTAAGAAATGAGAATTTAGTAGCGAGTTCTGGCAGTTACTTCAGTGAGTTTGGGATGTTAACATAAGACTCTATTAAACCTCTGTCCTAAATTCTGTTTACTTCAGAGTGGCAGAAGAGGGCTGCTAAAAGAGATGATCTGGCTGTGTGATATTGGTACAGACCCAAGGCATCAAAACCACTGGTATGTGATATGAGTTACCATCTATAAATATCCTAGTTTTGCAAATTATTTTAAATGTATGACACACATATACATGCATGTGTAAATAGATAAATGACAGGGATAAAAATAAACCAATCACCTTACAGAAAAGTCTTTTTTCTTGTAGTCCTATTAATTCCCCAGAAATAAACATCTTTGTTTCTAAAGTCTGACATTTCTAAATACCTGAAGAATTCTTTTGCATTGCTTTTTCTTACTTCTGTTTAATAACTTAAGAGTCTCTAGAGAGTATGAAATAACATAAGAGAATCCTGAACCAATATTTTTAGTATGAAACAACCTACTTAATAATTTCTCTGTGCACAATAGTACTTTAGCAGACCTATGAAAACATTAGAGCAGCTTCACCAAAATAACATTATGCTAGCATCAATGTTAATATTCTGAAACTATTAAGAAAAATAAAAAATTACAAAAACATAAGCAGCAGAGATGACATTAAAATGACACTGCAATTCTAAGGAAAAGAAAGTGTAATTTTAAGGAAAGTGTATAAATTTATCACGTTTGATTCATCAAGAAAAGAATTAATTGCTCAAAAAAACCCAGTTAATATGCAATACCTGTCATGTTAACATAACAGGAAAACTGATACATGTACGCATCCTGTAAAGAACACTGTATGGTACCTTGTGTGAAATCCTGAAGCTATAAGAAGTTCTTGTATTTTGCAGTTATGAAAGTTCTACCTCACTGCAATCTACGAGGTTATTTTTAAATGCATATTTATTTCAATGTTTAAACTGAAATGTTGGGTCCTTGTGCATTTCAGCTGACCAGAGAGCATATGATATATACGTAATAGCCAAAGAACTGTAAGGTTTCTTGCCCAGATATTATTTATGGGCTATAAAAGGAAGTAAAAGAAAAAGCTAAGAGAAATTACTGTGGGAGGAAATACTGTAATATTTGTTTTTAGTAATACAAGTTTACTGCAGTCTGAAGAGGCATAAGGACATAGAACATCAGATTTCATAAGTTGCAGTGCTCTTGGAGCAAAACAGTAATTGTTTGATGATGCCTATGGTTTTAGAACTAAGCCAAACTTTTATACACATGTAGTTTAATAACATCAAATTGCAACTTCAAATGCTTTCCCTAAACTGCTACTATTTGTCAAATTGCTTTAATAAAAATCTAAGGTAAAACTTTGTTTTGATAGGTTTCCAAGAGCACGAAATGTTAAACCTGCTGTGTGTTTGCCATGAGGGTGTTAGAGTGTCAAACTATTAGAAGTAATATAATTTATAGCTAGCTCAGTTTTAAATTAACAGTGAGCTGAATTATTTACAGGAACCTGTCTAAATTTTTGCTAGTGTACAGTATGAGTTATCAGAGTAGAACTGGGTTAGTACTGGTGTAGTACTTTCATTGTCTAGATGTCTTTACATAGCATTACAGAATGTAGGTAAGTTTTCTGGAATTTCAATCCATGTTACAAACACTGTCAATTTTGCTTACTCATCCATTGATAATACTATGTATGAAGCACATTTTTCTAAAAAAAACATTATTTTTGTACAACACTTGTTTGTTTATTACAGTTTGGACTAATCTGTTCTTTCTCAGTGTACACTTATATGAAATGATTTCACATATTGTTGAAAAAATCACATATTTTGTTACCTGGAAATACATTAGCATGCTGTGTCTAGGTTTCAAAATTACCATATCATTTCGTCAGCAGTGCATAAAGTAATCTGTAATTTTGCTTGTTAAGGTAAATATTCAATGAAATGAGACTAGTTTTCAAACCTGAAAGAACTTATAAATATTTATTTTTCTGTTTTTAAAATAAAAGCAGATTAACTCCACAATATTTTTCTGCTGCATTAAGGAAGTATATCAGGGTAGTAAAAGATACAATAGACATAAATTGAGAAGTGTCATTTAAGTATAAAAATAATTGAGGAGAACTGTTTTGTATTTTGTTTCATTTCAAAGTAGAAGAGGTGTCTCACTAAGTCTTCCTGCTATACTTTCCATCTTTTACATAGAAATAATCAGCACTATGTTATCAGTTCAAGTTAAAAAAAATAATTATATACAAACTTTTTGGGAAACTGTTTAGTCTCTAGAATATATTTGTATACTCTGTAGTAGTAGCTTTGCAGTAAACACAAAAATACTTTAAAAAGTGAACCATAATGGAGCCAGTTGTCACCCACCTGTAGATTAATGACTCACTAAATCTAATAGCCACTTCTGTCAGTTTTCACTAACATGTGCACAGTTATTTTCTGATGAAAGAACAGTAATTTTTATGCATGTATCAGAAATTATTTTTCTCCTCTTAGAACAAATTTCTCATATTTATAGACAAAGTATTTCTTACCCTAAATAAAAATGACATGTTGTGAGGGACACTTGGTCTTCCCATCAACTTGTGACTTCCATATATGATTTATATTTCATAAACTGATAACAGATTACTCTGATTCTTGTCTTAAAACTGTTCCATGTGCCTTCTGAAAAAGCAGCAAAGAAACAAGATGTAAAAGAATTGTGTCAGCATTAATCAAGTCAATTACTAACCTTTGCCTTAAAAATTTGAATTAAATCATTAACATAAGAACCTCAATTATTTTTATGCTTAATGATTAAAAAAATAATCACTAATCTACAGATTATTAGGAAGTTTTTATGCTGCAACAGGCTGCTGGCACCTTGAAAAAGAAGAATCTTGATATTGACCTTTAAGAAAATAAATTGCAGTACTAGGAGGAAATAACTGTCTTACAATAGTATTGTTGAAATAAAATAATATTAAAATCATTGTTTTCTAGAATATAATTCTATCCTGTATAAATTTAAAATATTATGCTGTTTAGCATGCAATGAATCAATGCTGGGCCTGGCTGTATGAACAAAGCAAGAGAAGTGCTGGCTGAAGAGGACTCATGGAGGTCATCTAGCTCAAATGCCACCTGGCGGCATGATAGACACGGTATTTCTAATCTTGTCTTAAAAACAGGGTAATCAGACATGATGAAACATTGAAAACATGGTCATCAATGATCTGGGAAAGGGAACAAACAAATAGATATCCAACTTTGCAGGTGATACTAAGCTCTGGTAGAGAGTCAAATGCCATGCTGATGATAAGGAACTCCACAAACACATCACAAAGCAGTGAATTAAAAGTTGAGCTTCAATTTGGATAAATGAAAATACGTGTAGAGGAAGCAAAAATTATACTAAGCCTACATGATGCTGAACACAGAAGTAACACTTCCAGCCCTGAAACCATAAGCTTATTGTGGCTTAATCCCAGCCAGCAACTAAGAACCACGCAGTGGCTTGCTCATCTGCTACTCTCTTCTCCAGTGTGGGATGGGGAGGAAAATTAGAAAAAGGTAAAAACCTGCAGATTGAAATAAGAATGGTTTTATTATTTGAATAAAGTAAAATATAGTAACAACAATGACAATTATAAAGATAATATTATTATTAGTAGTAATAATAAATAATAATTATAATAATACTACTAATTAAAAAGAAAAAGAGAAGAATAAAACCCAAGAAAAATGATTTATGCACAATACAATTCCTTACCACCTGCTAACTGATGCACAGACCATACCCAAGCATTGCAACAGCTCCCAGCCAACTGCCCCCAGTTTATATACTGAGCATGATGTTCTAGAGTATGGAACATCCCTTTGACTAGTTCAGATCAGCTATCCTGACTGTGCTCCCTCACAGCTTCTTGTGTACCTCATCACTGGCAGAAAAGGTTAGTTAGAGTCCAAATACAGAAGTTGTACTGGGAATATGGGAAAAATCTACTGCAGAAAGTGGTCTAGCTAAAAAGTGTATGTTACTACTACTGTCAGACTTGAGCCTGTGCAAAAGAGAACATTGACTTGACACAGCAGGGTATTTCTTGTGTTCTTCCAGCTTCTCCTGGACACCTGGGAGTTTCCAATTCTTGACAGAAAATACCTATAATTCTTTTTAGTAATTTAAAAAAATAGTACAATAGAGAAAATTGGCAAAGTTACGGACAATCCTTAGTGTAACTATTGTCTTTTACTTATCTTTCAGATCCATTTAATAATTGTGGGAATTAAAGGTATTTGTAGGTTTGTTTCTTTTTTTATAACTATACTACATCTTCTAAATATAGGTCATAGCATCACCACAGGCAACAAAAGTTTCAGAATAATATTTTCCTGCTGTTAAACAAAGGATGAAAGAATATTAAATGGCATTTGAACAGAAATTTCTGAGAGCTCTTGTCACCTGGCAACTAAACCCAAATACTTCAAAAAAAGGTGAGAATCATAGAATAGTTAGGGTTGGAAAGGACCTTAAGATCATCAAGTTCCAACTGCCCCAGCCATGGGCAGGGACACCTCACACTAAACCATATCACCCAAGGCTCTGGCCAACCTGGTCTTGAACACCACCAGGGATGGAGCATTCAGAATGTCCGTGGGCAACCCATTCCAGTACCTCACCACCCTAAAAGTAAAGAACTTTCTCCAGTCTAAACTTCACCTGAAGCTTTAACCCGTTACCTCTTTTCCTATCACTACAGTCCCTAATGAAGAGTCCCTCCCCAGCATCTTTATAGGCCCCCTTCAAACACCGGAAGGCTGCTATGAGGTCTCCATGCTGAACAGCCCCAACTTTCTCAGCCTGTCTTCAGACAGGAGGTGCTCCAGTCCCCTGATCATTCTCATGGCCCTCCTCTGGACTCTTTTTATGTTGAGGACACCAGAACTGCACACAATACTCTGATGCCTCACGAGAACAGAGCAGAGTGCCAGGATCACCTCCTTCAACCTGCTGGTCACACCTTTTTTAATGCAGCCCAGGATATGGTTGGCTTTCTGGCCTGTGAGCTCACACTGAAGCCAGCTCCTGTTCATTTTTTCATTGACCAACATCTCCAGGTCCTTCTCCACAGGGCTGCTCTGAATCACTTCTCTGCACAACCGGCAGCTGTAGAGAAGATGTCTTGAAGTGTAGACTATAGTTCTAAGGAAATCAGTGAATTTTTTCTTAAAAAACAAACAACAAAATACCCCAACAAAACAGTATTTAGCCTTTTTTTCTATTTGGAAAATAAAAAATAAGAATATTCAAATTTGCAAAACAAACTTAAATCACATTAAGTCTTAGAAATTACATCAGTCTGGAAAACTCACATGAGTTTAATATCAGTAGATCATAACATAGTGTCATGGTTTAAATCAAGTTCACACACAGCTCGTTCATTCACTCCCCCCCTTCCCTCCCCCAACTCCCGGAGAGTTAGGAAGGACAATCCAAAGAATGTAGCCCCCACGGATTGAGATAAGAATGGTTTAATAGCTAAGGCACAACATAAATCACTACTGCCATTACTACTACAAATAATGATGATAAAGCCAATAACAAGTGAAGAGAATACAACATCTCACCAGCCACCGACCCATAACTCACCCCACCCTGCCCAACCGAGCACCGATCGATACCTCCTCCATCCCCCCCAGAGCTCCAGCCCTTCCTGATCTCTCCTGGTTACCTCTTGGGCATGACGTGCTTTGGTATGGAATACCTCTTTGGCTAGCCTGGGTCAGGTGTCCTGTCTCTCCTTCCTCCCGGCCTCCCCTCCTCCCTGGCAGAGCATGAGGCTCAGAAAAGGCCTTGAACAAACCAAACACTTGAGCAGTAACTCAAAACATGCTTGCTATCAGCAACCGTTCTCAGCCCGAAAGTCAAAACACAGCACTGCACCAGCTACCAAGGAGAAAAATGACTGCTACTGCTCAAACCAGGACACATAGCTAGCTGAGTCGGTGCTATCTTTAAATCTTCTTTTTATTTTTTTACGTAGGAATGCATTTAAAGCAAAGATCCACTTGACTTCACATAACAGATGCAGCAAATTAAGCAGTTATTCCTTATTAAAAAATCTCTCTTCTGGTAAATTAAACTTACTGTGCACATCAGTTGCCTTTAATCCTAACCATTTGAGCTTAAGCACAGTTTCTTATAACTATTTTCAAAGCACACTTTTATGAATATTTAAGATATCTGATTGTACAACTCCTCAAAATATTATTTCTTTTTAAGAGGAAATATGTTTATAAATTTTATAGGACCTAGGATTAAAAGAAATAACGTTCAGAAAAAATATATTAAAAATGTGTAATAAACGTATCTTCTAACTATAACACTTTTTAAGTGCTACACTTAAAAAGTGTTACACTTAACACTTCAAAAAAGTGTAATAAACATATCTTTTAAGTATAACTTTTTTTTTTTTTTAAGGTAGAGAGGGTACTGAAATGCAGATTCACATCTCTGGATATTTTCAGTTTCTAAAATTTTTGAAGGAAAGTCATGATGTAATAGTTTTTATCTGATCTTATAAAATAAATTATGTTCCAACACTTTGCACATTATCTTTCAAAGACCTTAGCAGGCTTAAGCATCATGTTGAAAATTCTCCTTTTTTTTTGAACTTCAGAAGAGAACATATTATCATCATGTGACCAACTACTATTAGCTATAAACTAAGGAGGCTGACTGGCAAGACAAAACAAAGCAAGAAAATCAGTATCAATAACAGGGGAAATGCCTTTTTTTTTTTTTTTAAGGGACAATATAAAAAATACCAGGGAAAGAAGACATGACAATTTTGGCTCCGTCTTTTTTTCCTCAAAACTCTCCAGCCTGAATGATTCCATGGGGAACAACTAAGGACCACAGACATCAAAATTACATTGTTATTGTCTACATGGTATATATACTAGCAGACAATGTCAAATATGTCTTAAAAACTAATGATTCATATATCTCGTGATGGTGATGAATATTGTATATGAGCAGAGAATTTGCAAGAAATCACTTGTTAATGAATGTGTTTAAGGCTTGAAACTAGCCTGATTTGTCAGTCTTTTTAAATGCTTCTATCAGAGTTCCCTGATCTATTAGTCTCTTCCCTTCTCGTCCCTCTCCCCCTTTCGTTCTGATAATGGAATAAGTAAGAATGTATGAAAATGATATATGTGTATATGTGAATCACTTACTAATAGCAGTGTCATGATCTCTATTTTCCTTTGTTTTCATCTTCACAGACCATTACCAAACTAAAGCACAGGCTCTAACTAAGGTGCATACTAAGGTGCATATGACCTAACACCTACTGGGCACATAATTATGCTTATGGACAGCTTTGAACCATAAATCTGCTGAGGACATTTTGTCTAGGGAATCATGACACTGATAGGAAGAACAAACCAGAACCATGATTTTAGCACAAAACAGTTCAATTTTGTGACCCTCTCCAATCTAATCTCTTATTTAGACATTGTATATCTGCTTAAATTTTAAAATAATAATATGGAAGCTTCTGTGCTAAATGTAGATATTATATATACCTAATCTTTCTCTTATGAATGAAATTCACTCATTATACTTATATTTTGAAATGTTTAGCAAGTGTGTTGTCATTTTGATAGCATACCTCTGAACTGAAAGTCAACAATGCAGGTTAACTGGGGTGTATTTTGTGGTTTGAGGAGACAGAAAAAGACTTGTAAGTATTACATATAGAGAAACAGAAAAATAATCGTCCGTGCTCTCTAAAGCTGCATTATGAAGCTAGGTTCTGCTACCTACCACAAGCCACAATAAATGAAGAATATGCAGAGCTCTGGCTTGAAGGTATGTATTTTTTTATAAAGATAATAACTGCATCATCTAGGAAAGGGAGAGAGTAGATGGGGTGCATTCCAGTAGATGGATAGCAGATGGAGGAAAAATTACAGGGCACTTTGATTGTTGGGGCTTGCCCTAGATTGTCCTAGAACAGTGGGACACAAGTAAGTGCTGTGCAAATTTCCTACATATGTGTTAAGTGAATGTGTTTTAAACACGTATTTTTTTTCTTAAAAAACACACACTGAAATTTTTATTTAAATTTCAAGGGTCAAGAATTTAACAATGCACAGAATTACTGCCACAGTCATACAAATCAAATACTGTGCTGCAGTTCCCTGAAAATGAAATGCCATAGCAGGGAATATATAATAGATCCTAGAAACTGATTATTGCATAGAAATCAGCACAGAATTTAGCCTTGTATCTTTGTATCTGAGGGAGCAGATGTTATGGTCTGATACACAAATAGCAAAATTAGTTGCTTTGATTTCAAAATAATTAATTTAAAAATATTAAGTAGAATAGGACAGAATTAAGGATAATGGATATTCACTGAACATCTGCTATTTTTGTCATTCAGGTGACTCATATACCTGAATTTCCCCTGGGGATACTGTGTTGTTAAAACCAGCTTCTATGACAAGATTGGTGCCAGTAGAATATGTGCATAAATTTGACTTCAGCAAAAAGTCTCCTTTCAGTCTATTTCTTTTGCAGAAGTCATAACACAAGGTTACGTTCCATCTCCTTTGCACCTTTATATATATATATATGCATATATATATATATGTATGTATATATTTAAAATTAACCCATTACCACTGGTATTCTAGAGAAAAAAAAATATTAATACTGGCTATATTTAGGAATTCCCTATTCCTGGATAGATAAGCCTACTGGGTAAGGTAAAGATATAATCTGGCTATAATCAACAACCTATGGCTGACTCAAAAGTAATAAAGATAATGTCAATGATTAAGTTCTTGCTTTCTTGCATTTTGTTGCCTCAATGTTATGAAAATTTCTTCTGTAAGTAAACAAACCAGAGCTCTTCGTGTTGTCCTAGCTAAGACAGTAACAGCAATTGCTTCCCATTATGAAGTGTTCATTCTCTATGATTTAAATTATCATTTTAATTTTTCCATTATAAGAGAGTCAATACGTTTTCCTCTTTCATACTTTTGTTGTGGCAGTGATGGACTTAGCAATCACTGGTGTGGGACTGTTAATTTCATTGAGTGATTTCTGAATACCCTTTAATTGAAAAAAACATAAACTTTTATCAATTAACCCATGGAAGGAAATCATGTCCATCCTGAATATACATTCGTATAACTAGACAGCACTGATGATGGGTCAACAAACCAGTTTTGTAGAGCCTTTTCCCTCAATTCATCCTTAGTTCATTAATCTTTAGAATTTTATCCTTAGGATAAAATACAATTTTATTAATATATTTCAAATAATGTAATCTCTGAATAAAGCAAATGGAATTCCTTAGTTTCAGCAATACATTTTAGTATACAGCTCCTTACTTCAAAATGATATGTCTACATCAAGCAAATGAGTTTCATGCTGTTATTTATCATATCTTCTCTTTCATGACAGAAAAAAATTACCACAGGGAAGCAGAAAATAACTTTTCAACCTCTGTGAAATCCTGGCTTCCCCAAAGTGACTGACAAAACTCCAGAAGACTTTATATACTGTCCACGCATTATCCACTAAAGATCAGCATCCTGATGTTTGGTTGTAAGCTATTTTCCTTTCTATATTGAGTGTATATGTGCCCATTTGTAAAAGTGACATGGGAACATTTAAGTTTCCCTGTGCTAGGTGAAATAATTTTAAATCTGAGCTTTATTTGGGGTATGAAGATAGAAATAAAAAATAAATAGAGCAGTAAAACCAGAAAAGAAGCTAAGAGACAGTTAAGAAAGGCATTTCTAGCTTGACTGAGGAAACATGTGAGGAAAAACTAATATTGAAAAAGCATATCAAAAAGGAGAAGTTTAGATCTAGTGAAAAGGAATAGTCTCATTTAGGATTGTGTGATTTAGAAACAGGATTGTGTGAATATTCTTGGTAAATATACCAGAGAAACACTTCATCCTTGTTTTTCCTAATAGCAAAGCTGTCAGCAGCATAACTTTGTCTAACAGCTTTGGTCCATAAAGTATCACAGTTTTAAAACCAAACAAAATACATTTATAAATACAGTGAATTTGTTCCCATTAAGTTAATTTTTACATAATCATTTTGAATAAGCAAATCAATGAAAGCTTTCAAGACAGTACTCCTGCACAACTTTGATGATGCACAGAACAAAGTAGCTCTTCATATAAATAGATTTTGCCAAGTAAACAGGCTGCAATTGTTTTATTGAAGATCATCTCTCAGAAAAAATGCAACACTAACATCTTAAAAAAAATATTTTTTTAAAGCCATGAAATATATGAAAAATAATGGCAAATTATTATGAGTGTTGCCATAAAGGGGGGTTATTTTAAAGTTTTAAAACATTATTAATAATATGAAAAGGAAACAAATTTATTCTGCTGAAGGGCACAGGAGGTTTCTTTCCCTGTTTGCAAGCTGCCCTCTCATGAAATGGTATAGCTGTGGGTTTTAAGCTGAAAGTTTTCCCCAACACTCCACTGAAAGAGTCTTTCTAGAAAAGAAAAACGTCTTGGCAACGCCATGAACAGGAATAGCACTAGCCTACTCTTATCAAAAATCATAGAAAATTAAAGGAGATCAAAACCTAACAAAACTGCTATGGGTATATTTCATATTTGTGGTGTTCTGTGTTTTTTAAAATTTTTTAATTATTCTAATATTTTGTGGAGAGGAATATTACAAACTATTAGCCTATGGCAGTAGCTAAGGAAATGATACTTCACTAAGTATTAATATTCATTAAAGCTCTTTGTATGAAACCCCCCCCACCTACCACTCCTTGGCAGATGTGTTTTAGAAGATCAGAAGCTTAGGCACTGTTTTTAATAAATGCTTAGGTGATACAATTAAATTAATATTTGAATGTACCTATGTTCTGGCTTAACTCAGCCAGCAAGTAAATAGCATACAGCTGCTCACTCACTGGCCACCTCCCCTTGTGGGATGGAGAGGATTTGGAAAATATAGAGAAAAGTTGAAAATTGGAAAAAAGGTAAAAAAACCCCATGGATTGAGCTAAGAACAGTTTACTAATTGTCAGAAAATGAAAATATTATAACAATAACATTAATAATAGGAAATAGAGAGGAATAAAACAAACAAAAAGAAGACAAGTGATGCACAATACAATTGCCCACCATGCACCAACTGAAGCCCAGCCCAACCTGAGCAGTGATCTGGGCCTTCTGGGTGACTCTCTCCAGTTCATATACTGTGCATGACGTGCTGTGGTATGGAATACCCCTTTGTCTAGTTTGGGTCAAGTGTCTAGAGGGAGTCTCTGCTCCCTCCTAGCTTCTTGTGCCCCTGTTCATTGTTAGAGCATGAGAGTGAAAAGTCCTTGATCAGGGTAATTGGTAATGAGCAACAATTAAATATCAGTGTGATATCAGCATTATTCTCAGACTAAACCTGAAACACACTGCTGCAGCAGCTACTAGGAAGAAAATTATACCAACTGAAATCAGAACAACCTGAGAAGAGGAATGAATCAACTTTTCCATTCCTTTATTATCTATAGAAATAAATTGATGTATCTAGCAGGGTTGTGACACTGCCTCTGTAGTCCACTGATGTACTGAATAATATACAGAAATGGAAATACTTCATGATAGAAGCAAATTAATTTTTCCCAATATACTGTATGTTCCCCTACACACTACAGAAATTTCTGATGTAAAATCACCTTGAAAAACACATATTTATTAGCAACTTTGTGATGCCTTTGACTTTTTAGAGTTACTTCATCAACATACAAAAGATGTATAAAATGGAAGTTCCTGTCCATCTATATAACAATGTACCTGGAATAAAAAGTGTACTTTAAAGTTACTGTAGTTTGGTGCTACTTCCCTGTCAGAAACCAGTAAAACTGAAGAAAGCATTAAGACTGTGAATGTACTCAGAGAAGATTATTTTTCGTGGGGTTATTTTTGCTTGTTTGCTTGTTTTTTTCACTTCTCTCTTACTCTTTGCTTCTTATAAATAGAGACACTGAAGAACATTTTAATAACAAGTTTGTGCCTTGAAGAATTATTCTCACCGAGAGGTTTCTTTGGTTATCAGTAACGGACATGCAATGTCCACTGCCTTTAAAAGAGATTTATTTATCTTGCTTTATTATATTTCTTTTTACTTTATTTTTTTACTTAGATATATCACATAGTATAAACAGTAATTTAAGTTCTTTTGTCCCTGTGCAAATGAAACTCCCAAACACATGGAGCCAGTGGGAGGTTTGTGTGTCCACAACCCACAGGTCACAGTCTGGTTAACTGATGTGCATTTAAACTGTGATGATTTTTAAGGACACTTTCTGAATTTTAATGTCAGGACATGTAAAATTTTATCCAAGAAATTTAGATTGGCCTTTTTCTGTCAGATTAAAACTGATGAATAACAACTCGTAATTTTAAAGCTGATGTTATTTAAGGCTATGGTTGGCCACAGTTCTTTGGACTAAGTGCTTGAAATAGTTGGATTTGAAATACTGAAGCTGAAAGGAACACCTACTAAAAAGCCCCCAGTGTATTAAATTCTGCATTTTTGCATTGCCGTAGAATCATTCCTGTGTGAAAATCTAGATGCTAAACTTAGAAACTTAAAAGAATGGAACCTAAATAATTTTAAAGATCAGATAAAGTGGTCTCAATTTTCTTTCCTATAATTTTTAATATTATATATATCAAACCATTTATCCAGCATATAGAATACCTGAATTCCTCCCTCAGGTATTAGGAAAACATAATCTCAAATCTTAAAGTTGTTCTCAGCCAGGACATCTTTCTTAATTACAGGGGTATGAACATTATATTACAGGAGTTATGAAGTCAACATCAGTACAAGAAGGAACTTAGTTATTAGTATACATGTCAAAAAGATAGCTCAACTTCCTGTTTTCAAGCTTGTTATTTCATTTCAGTTGCTTTCATTTTTATCCAAAGACTATTTGAAGCTCAATTTATAAGAATTCTTGCAGGCAGCAAAACAGACTTATAACCAAGTAAATATACTTACCTCTAAATTATAGTTACACCTAATGCCTTAGATTCTCTAGATTCTGTGTTTTCTGCAGTGGGGGATCTCATGTTCAACAGTAGAAGAAGAAGGTCTCCTATTAGTACTAATTAGATAATCAGAGTGTCTCATATGCTTTTCTGAATTTATCTAGGTTAAAGGAAAAGCTGGATTTCCTTGCTAAGTACCCACACCCAAAGAAAGGCATGACACTATCAGCTTCACACCCCTAAATATGGAAACTGGTGTCTCACTCTGTCTCTCTCATGAAAAAAGTGTGTTGCTTAAGTTCTTCCAAGTTTGGTGTTGTTTTTCTTTTTTGGTGGCTTTTGGGTGTTGAGTTTTTTTTGGGGAGGGGGTGTTTGTTGGTGTCTTTTTGTACTTGGTTTGTTTGGATTTTTTTTTTCAGATTTAGAGAAGGAACATCACTTAATACTTTGAGTGACCTGCAGAAGGAGTATTTTACTCCAGACGTAATGCCTAAGTAGCGAAATACGCTAAAACTGGACACCTGCAAGAGAATGTAAAAGCCCTAATATCTTAAAATATAAAATGTTAATCCCTTCTTCTATGACCACATTTATATTTTTATCATCAGATTAATTTTCCATACTGTAATCACAAGTAACAGAAACATGCTTTTCTTGAAATTCTGACTCAGCTTCCTGGTCACCAGAAAGGGGTAAAAACCTGGTGACTGGCATTCCTTCGTAATCAGCAGTACGTAACTCTGAACTCGATTATTGATCATCCATCTATGGATGAATGATTAGTGATTATTCCTTATGAAATATTAAAAAAAACAAGTCACCTACTCTTAACACTCAGGAACCTTACAGACATGCAATTCTTTATTGGATCTTGCATTAATGATTTCAGATAAATTATATTAATGTATGTAATTGCATACATAAAGTGCATGTTA
This sequence comes from Melopsittacus undulatus, assembly GCF_012275295.1. Classification (NCBI taxonomy): domain Eukaryota; kingdom Metazoa; phylum Chordata; class Aves; order Psittaciformes; family Psittaculidae; genus Melopsittacus; species Melopsittacus undulatus. The sequence continues at coordinate 39,327,505 of NC_047528.1, read as the reverse complement.
TTTAACAGGCTTTCAGAAATGTGCTTATAATTTTCAAATCTTAACGTATCTAAGACATTAATCATTTTTCAATAACTTCAAAGAAAAAAAGTATTCTCTTTTTAGATTAGCATACACTAATTGTTCATGAGTTTTTTTTCCTGTGAAGACTGCTTTATTATGAAACAATCACTAGCTAGATGATTTAGTGCTACCAAATCAAGCATTTCATGACAACCCCTGTCTTCTCTCTTTCCTACATCTTCAGGCTCATCACAGTGAAAGAAAAGGCAGAAAATGATTTCTCCAATTTACTATTGCATTTTTCTGGAGGCAATTTTCTGACTGAAATGACACAAAATCCACTGGGAAACTAGAGCTGTGGACCTTATAAATATGCAGCCATCACTTCTCTGATCAAGCTTTTGACTGTGTTGCTATGACTGTCATAATAAGCAGAAATGTTATGGGAGAAAAATAAAAAGGTTTTTGTTTGAAACTCCATGGCATATTCCCTAGCACCCACAAAATTGCTGTCTATTGTAGACACCACAGAGTCTGAAAAATTGTTACACACTTAGCTGCTGTCAGCTAAGATGGAAGCTGTTATTCACTTCAGAATGTCAGAGTCAATATTTAAAAAATCATTACAGCTGTGTATTCTTCAGTGTATTATGTTGGTGAGGATGATTTGGGGAATTGTTTTTCTTTTGCTGCTTATTGGAATCTCCTGGTATACTCCAGCTTTCCATTTACTATTTATCAAATAAAACACAGAAGAAATCTATTAGAAATGACATAAAAATTGTTTGCCTGGACAGAATACAGCCAGTATTATCTGCTGCTTGTCGGCTCATTATTATTACATTTTCATGCATCCAATTACAATTTCTGTAAGTCAGGAGCCTCAGATTCTGCCAACACTGTGCTGCAACTGGCACACTGTCCCCTCCTCACTGAGTGTGACTGTGTTTTTCAGACAGATGCTATTACCATTCTGATTTAATAGGAGTATGATGTGATAAAAAAAAAAAATCTGTCGGGGAATACTATATATTTAGTTTTCTACAGGCCAGTAGGAAGAAGCTCACAGACATCCTGAAGTCAATAAGCAGTATTATAAGTTCAGCAGAATGTCTTGAGTCCATGAACAAAAAATTCAAATACTTAGGTGTGAGAGCTCCCTAAACACTCAGAAGCTTACCTATACATAATTAATAATTGTTTCTAGCTCCTGCAGGCACTGAACTTCACAGACTCAAAAAGAGCAGCTGGGGCCTGATTTGCCAGCTGGCCTGAAGGAGCACTAGTTCCCTAATTGTTTCCACTTGAACTGTTCTCCACAAAAAACTTGGATATATTTTTTTTTTCTTACTGTGCATGTACCTTTTTTTTGGAACAGGAATCTACTTCTATTCCCAAAAGTGGAATTCATAGTTCTAAAAAGCACATTATAATTTCAGATATGAGCAACTCAGTCTTCATGTTTGTGTATTCAGGAGAACTACCCAAATAAGAAGCATAACGTATTTTGGTTTTACCTGGTACTAAGGGTCAAAATCTCATCTTTGATTATCTGATAGGTTTTTTTTTTGGCCCCTGTGATCAATAGAAAAAAGTGGAAGGAGGGAAAAATATCTCTGATTTTTATTCTTCACAAGCCTTCTTTATATATACTGTCAGTTGAACAAAGACAGAAGCTATACTGAGAATAGTAATATAGTCTGCAGAAGCCACCCACCAAAACAGGAGCTGATAAAACAGATGAATGTCAAGTCAAAGGGAGCAAAGAATTTTCTGACTTAAAAGGTCCAGTTCTATTCTGCTATGAACCACCTTTTAGTTTCCGATCCTGGAATTATGGTAAATTTGACAATCTCATTTCTCTGTTTCTAATTGCGACTTCCTTTCCTTAAGCATAAAGGGTGCCTTATTTTTCTTTTCCTTTATGTATCTGTATTATAGAAAATAGAATTTTCCCTCTGTGTTTTCTGTCCAGTGTATTTTTCCTCTTTTATTTTCTTATTTTTTACTTGCTTTGCATATATCCCTGAATTCCCCATTATCACCCCACAACTGTATTTTCTTTGCTCTCTTTTTTTTCTGGCTTAGTGAAAAGGAGCTAAGAGCAGCAGTCTGGAAACTGCAGTTTTGGTAGCTCTGCACAACAAAGAGCTGGCAGTACCTTCACAATTTTTGGAGGTTTTTCCCTATTTTCCATGAACATAATGTAGCATAAATACTTCAAATATGTCATGTGGCTGGAGGGAGTATTTTCAGTTCATCAGAGGAGCAAAAAGGTGAAGGAGAGATACCATCATCAAATTCTTGGAGGAAATCCAACTTAGCTTTTTCTTCCTCAGGTAATCTATTAGCGAACAAGGGGGTGTGGGGGTGGGGGTGTTGTGTGTGTGTTGAAATCAGAAATGTAATTTCTGTGATTTGAAAGAATTATTGAGATCCTGGTTAGTTTTCAGAGGCTTTTATTAATTTTTCTGACACTCTATGGCTGTACATTCAGTCTTGTGTTTTAACCAGACTGTCCTAGTCCTACACAGATCCATTGGATTGGGTCTGTGATGCAGCACATCATCAGAGGTGTAACATAAAAGGTAGGTCCGCTGGGAAAAGGCAAATGATAATCACTAATAGCATGCAAGTCAGCATTTTTCCATGTTCAAAATACTTTGTCAAAACCTCAATATTTCTATTAAATTCACATGATTTTAAAAACAGCATTTATCACTTCTGACAAGAACTTTCAAAACAAATCTGAAGACAAGCTTTTTAAGTCACATCTTTAAAACAGACATCACATTCTTTCCTATGATTTATATGATTGATTAAGTTTCTTACATTCTTGTTTTCTTTTTTTTTTAATGTTGCTTTTTATTTCTTCTTACAATAGAATTACTTACTAGAGAGAACTAGGTAATATTCACACTCCTTATCCAGATGCAGACTCCATAATCTCTATTCATTTTCTATTCTTAGAGCAAACTGCTCACTGAGGTGAAATAAACAATGTTATAACAACATAAAAACTATTCCCATGTAAAGCTCAAGTTCAGTATTTTTCTTCTACCTGTATATTGTGCCTGAACTAGCCACTTTTAGTTCAAATAGGATTCCTTCAATTTCATTCAGCTTTCCCCAGACTACCACTTTGCTCTTCAAAACTCAAAAACATCCTTGCTTGGTCAGCAACCAAATGCTGTTAAATGACCTAGCAGCCGTGGGACTTTTTTTTCCTGGACATACAGTCAACTTCCCTCTCTTGCCAGGCAATACTGGTGTTGTTTTTGGTACGATATTTGTCACATCTTATTCAGAAGCTTATCTGGCAGAACTTGATTTTCAATATGACATTTAATAGAAAAGTGACAGTAAAAAACAAGGTTATGAGTATAACAGGAACATTACACAAAAGAAATTTTTATTGTTTCATTCACTGTAATAACATTTGATTAAACCAGAAACTTCCTTTAAGACTTAGAATTTAAAATTTGTTCTGTGTTTAAAGACAAAGTGCCCAACTTCAATCTTTAACCGTACTCAGTCATAGAATCATAGAATCATAGAATAGTTAGGATTGGAAAGGACCTCAAGATCATCCAGTTCCAACCCCCCTGCAATGGGGAAGGGACAACTCATATTAAACCATATCACCCAAGGTTCTGTCCAACCTGGCCTTGAACACTGCCAGGGATGGAGTATTCACAGCTTCCCTGGGCAACCCATTCCAGTGCCTCACAACCCACACAGTAAAGAGCTTCTTCCTTATATATAACCTATACTTCTCCTGTTTAAGTTTTAAGCTGTTACCCCTTGTCCTATCACTACAGTCCCTAATGAATAGTGTCTCCCCAGAATCCCTGTAGGCCCCTTCAGATACTGGAAGGCTGCTATGATGTCTCTACGCAGCCTTCTCTTCTCCAGGCTGAACAGCCCCAACTTTCTCAGCCTGTCTTCATATGGGAGGTGTTCCAGTCCCCTCATCATCCTCGTGGCCCTCCTCTGGACTTGTTCTAACAGTTCCATGTCCTTTTTATGTTGAGGACACCACTACTGCACACAATACTCCAAGTGAGGTCTCACAAGAGCAGAGTAGAGGGGCAGGATCACCTCCTTTGACCTGCTGGTCACGCTCCTTTTGATGCACCCCAGGATACGGTTGGCTTTCTGGGCTGTAAGCGCACACTGAAGCTGGCTCATGTTCACTTTCTCATCCGACCTACACCCCCAAGTCCTTCTCCACAGGGTGCGCTGAATTTCCTTTGTGCCCAACCTGTAGCTGGGCCTGGCATTGCTCCCACCCAGGTGTAGGACCTTGCACTTGGCATGGTTAAACATCATGAGGTTGGCATCAGTCCACCTCACAAGCATGTGAAGGTCCCTCTGGATGGCATTCCTTCCCTCCAGCGTATCAACCGAACCACACAGCTTAGTGTCATCGGCAAATTTGCTGAGGGCACACACAATTCCATTGTCCATGTCAGCGACAAAGATATTAAACAAGACCGGTCCCAACACCGATCCCTGAGGGTCAACACTCGTTACTGGTCTATAGCTGGACATTGAACCGTTGACTGCAACTCTTTGAGTGCGGCCATACAGCCAGTTCTTTATCCACTGAGTGGTCCACCTATCAAATTGATGTCTCTCCAATTTAGAGACAAGGATGTCATGCAAGGGAGTGTCAAAATCTTTGCACAAGTCCAGGTAGATGACATCAACTGCTCTACGACTGTCCATCTATTTTGGTAGCCCCATCATAGAAGGCCACCAAATTGGTCAGGCAGGATTTCCCCTTAGTGAAGCCATGTTAGCTGTCACCACCCACCTCATTGTTTTTTTATGTGCCTTAGCATGCCTTCCAAGAGAATCTGCTCCCAGATTTTGCCAGGCACAGAGGTGAGACTGACTGGTCCATAATTCTCCGGGTCATCCATTTTCCCCTTCTTGAAAATGGGGGTTATATTTCCCTTTTTCCAGTCGTCAGGAACTTCACCTGACTGCCATGATTTTTCAAATATGATGGCCAGTGGCTTTGCAACTTCATTCACCAGCTCCTTCAGGACCTGCAGATGGATTTCATCAGGTCCCATGGACTTGTGTACATTCAGGTTCTTAAGATGGTCTCAAACCAGATCCTCTCCTACAGTGGGCCCAAGGTCTAGGTTTTCACAGTCCCTGCGTCTGCCCTCCAAGACTTGGGTGCTGCGGTCAGAGCCTTTGCCGGTGAAGACCAAGGCAAAGAAGCCATTCAGAACCTCAGCCTTCTCCAAGTCCTTTTGTAGCCAGTTCTCCCAAAAGCTTCCAGAGGGGGCCTACATTGTCCTTAGTCTGCTTTTTAGCCGCTACATACCTATAAAATCCCTTCCTATTATAACATCCCTTGCTAAGTTTAGCTTCGGTTGGGCCTTAGCTTTCCTAACTTGGTCCCTAACTACCCAGGCAACATCCCTGTATTCATCCCAGGCCACCTGTCCTTGCTTCCACCTTTTAGAAGCCCCTTTATTCATTTGAATACATCCAAGGAGGTCTTGTGCCCCTCCTGCTGCACTTCCTTCTAGTTGGGATGCAACACTCCTGAGCTTGTAGCAGGTGATCCTTGAATATTAACCAAGAGTCTTGGGCCCCCTTACCCTCAAGGGCTATATCCCATGGAACCTTGCGAAGCAGGTTCTTGAAGAGGCCAAAGTCTGCTCTCTTGAAGTCCAGGGCAGTGAGCTTGCTGCACGCTCTTCTCACTGTCTTGAGGACCTCAAATTCGACCATCTTGTGATCACTGCATCCAACACTTCCCTGGAGAGTCACATTTCCAATGAGCCCCTCCCTGTTGGTGAGCACGAGGTCAAGCAGGGCACCTCTCCTCGTCGGCTCCTTTATTGCTTGCAGAAGGAAGTTGTCTTCCACACAATCGAGAAACCTCCGGGATTGCTTGTGCCGGGCCGTACCATCACCCCAACAGATGTCAGGGTGGTTGAAGTCCCCCATGAGAACAAGGGCCTGTGAGCGTGAGGCTTTTCCTATTTGTCTGTACAGTTCTTCATCCACAGAGTCCTCTTGATCAGGCGGTCTGTAACATATCCCCACAGTAATGTGTCCCATCACCGATTTCCCCTTAACCCTGACCCACAAACCTTCTGTTAACTGATCACCTGTCCCCAGACAGAGTTCCATACTCTCCAGCCTATCCCTAACATAAAGGGCAATTCCCCCTCCCCTCCTACCAGGCCTGTCTTTTCTAAAAAGCCTATAACCTTCCATTCCAGCACTCCAGTCAAAGGAGACATCCCACCATGTTTCAGTTATGCCTATTATATCATAGCCCCATAGATGTGCCCACATCTCTAATTCCTCTTGTTTATTCCCCATGCTACGGGCATTTGTATAGAGGCATCTGAGCCGAGCTCCAAATGAAGCCAGCTCAGGGGCTGGAGCGGCTAGAATATTACTACATTGCTCAGAGTATTTATTATAGGTGCTGGCAACTGACTGGGTGTGTTGGGATGGAATGATGCTCCCCTCCCCCAACACAACTAGTTTAAAGCATCCTTGACAAGTCTGGCAAGCCTCCCAGCAAAGCCACTCTTCCCTTTCTTTATCAGAGCAGTTCCATCAGCCGCCAGTAGGCCTGGCCTACAAATGTGGGCCCCATGTTCAAGAAACCCAAACCCTTGACTATGACACCACCTTTTAACCTGTCCAATCCTCCTTGCCTTTGGAAGGTCCTCCCTTGTGTCGAAAAGACTATCTGAGCTCCAGAACCCCTGACCACCTCTCCCAGAGCTCTGTAGTCCTTCTTTATACTTCTCAAGCTACTACTGTCTATATCCCTAGCACCCACATGTATCACTAGAAGCGGGTAATAGTCTGTGGGACTTACTAGAGCAGGCAGCCTCTCCACACACCTTCCTTGCGACCGGGTCAGGCTGATAGATGAGCGCTTCTGTCCCTTTCAAGGCAGAGTCCCCTACTACTACAACCCGCCACTTTTTCCTGGCGGCACCAGTAGAGATCTTCTGTACCAGTGCACCAGCCGACTGTTTCTGATGAAAGTGCATTTCCTCATCAGCCCCTTGCAGGACAGCAAAGCGGTTCTGGGTGGGTACAGCAGATTTAGGAGGAAGCCCCTTCCTTTTAATTGCTCTCTTCCTCCTTTTGTTGTGTTTTTTTTTGTTACTAATTCCCTTCTTCCCTGATCAACAGCCTCCTTCTTTCCTCCATGAGTTAGAGGGGAAGCTTGAGGCCCCTGTGCTGTTTGAGCCTGGAGCAAGCAGTCCTGCTTCCTCTCAGCTTTCCTGACATCTTGCAGCTTACTGACAGCATCCTGCAGCTCAGCCACCTGCTGGAGGAGGTCCTCCATCAGGGAGCAGTGAGCGCAGCCCTGCCCATTCTGCACCCTTCCCTCACAAGACCAGTGCAGGCACTCTCCCCAAACACTTTTTTTTTTGTAAGTAATTTCCTAACATGTTCCCTTTTATTAATAATGTTTTTCTTAGGAATGGGCGATTTCTTGTCAGTTGATAGACTGCTGCTACTTTTTCCTGATCACTTTAGATGTTTACTTTACCAGTCCTTTTAGTTCTCAGTTGTTAGATTTAGCTGAGAGCCTGAAAGATAAGACTCAGTCCAGTAAAGGATCTAGAATCCCAATTCTGATTTTAAATTGCTTAACATAAAGAGGTATCTAAAGTAGTGTTTTTGGATGAATGATTCATTAGAGAATTAGGTAACTGAATTTAAAAAAAAACAAAACAAAGCAAAAAAACAACAAAAAAACCAACCCAAGCACAAATCCAACCCTTTCTTTATTGGCTGGTAGAGGCAGGCAGTTATCCTAGTAAGGATCAAGACAGAGCAGCCATGTGAGAAATTCTATACTAGCAAGTAGAATGTGGCTGAAGCATTGGGGTTCCTATGTGCCAGCAATGGGGAGACTGGGATGCAGGGGCGGCTACAGGGCAGGCTGTACGGGACCAACAATGACCCTTTGTGGCAAAGAGGGAGAGTGGTCTCTTGGGCTGTATTAGGAAGAACATTGCTGGGAGGTCATGGGTTAATTCTCTCCTTCTACCCAGTGTTGGTAATACGTGCTCCAGCATGGCCTCCTCTCCACAGGCCACAGTTTAAGGCAGGTGCTTTTTCTGGTGTGGGCTTTCCACAGGCTGCAGCTTCCCTCAGGGCACAGTCATCTGCTGCAGCATGGAACCCACCATGGGCTACAAGCATGTGGATATCTGCTCCCACACAGAATCATACAGTGATTTGGATTGGAAGGGACCTTAAAGATCTCTAGTTCCAGCCCCCATGCCACAAGCAAAGACACTTTCCACTAAACCAGGTTGCTCAAAGCCCCATCCAACCTGGCTGGTACTTCATGGGCTGCATCTGCAACCAGGATGCAGATGTAGGTTGGAGAGCTGCTCAGAATAGGCAAATAATACAGCTGACTATGTAACATCAAATAAGGTTTAAAATAAAGTGTCTTAGAAGACAAATCTAAATTCTGAACATAGATTCATAAGTTCAGTTTAAATTTCTGCTCCTGGAACCTAAACAGCGATTGGAATCTAAACCGAATATAATTTACCCCTAAAATGCAGTGTAGACAAAACAATGTGAATATAGGTAGAAATGGAGTGTTGACATTCATTTGCATTATTAGGCTTCAGAAATACAGCAGCCAAAAATCAATGCTAAGAGTGGACTCCTTATTAAAAACAAACAAAACAAAAACCAAAAAAACACAAAAACCCAACTTTTTTTTTAACTATATAATTTTCGCTTTTTTAGAACTTGTGTGCTAGCCAGTTATCCAGAAAGCCAAGCAGACTTCAAGCTATCACACTGTTTTCAAGCTCTATATGGCTTCCCAAGAGACAGAAGCTCATTCCAATCTGTGAATTCAGAGTACCTGTGAGGATGAGTACTAAGAACATAAGCTTGTAGTTGTAGCTTTTCAGTTTCTGTGTTGTCAGACTTTTCTTAACTAAAATTTTGTACAGATTTGAATCTATTTGCCTCCAGCTGAAGGGTTCCAAAAGTAAGAATCTGATTTTGACAGACATGAAATAAATACGTCTAGGATTATTTAAAGTCTTGCTGGTTTATCTATATAAGATAACATTTTGACAGATAACTTACATGTACTGAAATAATTTGAATTTGCAAACACAACAATTATGTGTATATGGGCAAATAAAGTGGCATGGACCAATATCTGACCCCAACAACAGATAGCATAGCATGGTCTGTGACCTCGGCTGTGATTTTCTCCCTCAGGAGCAGGCTACCCACACCTCTTTGTTGTGCTTAGCTCTGGGTGTCCTTTGAGTAACATTTGACACCCTAAAAAACAGTTACCATGTCCCTCAAATATTATACATACATATATGTTTCAATTCAAAGTGTATGAAATACTGGGAGTGCTATACTGTACTTCACCAGTACATCAGTTTATAAATCTGAGGAATGTATTCCATACCTTTAGGTGAGAATTGAGGATACTTAAATGTGCAAAGCCTGGAGTGGAGTCCTTTGGAGGACTTTGTAGGTAAAGGGAACCTAAACTTTCCATCTATATTGCCTTTCAGTGAAAAATTTGCAATGAAATAACCCCCCAAGTTATGCTCAGTGTTTGTCTTGGAAACAAACTAGATGTAGTAGTCCAAAACAGAGACAGGAACAAACAGTTAAGTGCATGGTCAGGAAATGACACTGTAGTTTACCTTCCAGCACTCTCTTATACCAGTCATTCCCAAAAGAAGAGAGCAAGTTATCCGCTACATAAAACGGCTTTTTTTTGTTGTTGTTGTCTTTATTCCTTTTCTGCCTGTTGCTTCTGCATCTCAATGAGAAGTAAACTGGCAAGTCTCTGCTCATTCATTTGTATATTAATGACAATGTGTTAAGACCTTTTATCTTCATTCTAATTCAAGACAGAACAGGCATGTTCTTCATATCACTATACAGAGTAAGAAAAAAGATTGTCGGTGTAGGTATGGCAAAAGTTCAATGTATTCAGTGTATAATTTAATGCTCATAGGAAATGAATTTATTTTTTATAATAGGAAGGTCAACAGTTTCAGTTTTGTTAATGCTGAAAAGACACAAAGGAGCCAGAATCTCAAAAGATAAAGAGTCATATAAAAAGTGAAGAAAAAAAAATCCTGAAATATGCTTCATTTTTATGTCAGAAAATACAAATCATTCATTCCCTGTAGAGACAAAGATATTCACATGTATGGCAGCAAGCAAAGTTTGCACAAAAAGAGAACCATGTATCTCTCTGTGCCATTGGGACTAACTGCTCCACAAATTTCCTTTTTTGTTTCTACACATTTTTGCAGCTAGACATCTAAAACTACAGAGTTTCTCATAACCTATTTTTTTTTTACCATTTCAGCAAAAATCTGTTCCCAAATCTTTAATTTTTGGCAGGTTTTGGCATAACAGGTGGTATTTATCTAATATTAGACTTAAGAAATTAAACTACCCAACTAGTAGTAGCTGAACTAGCTCTCCTAGTCTTTCTTACAGAAAACTGAGGAAAGACCTTACCATCATGTAATTAATATCATCCTAAAAAGTTCTCAAAATTATATGGAAAGCTAACCAACCTATAGATATCTCCAGTGTCTACATGGTAGATTGCCTAAATCTCTGAGATGAATCATGTGTCCCTAATGCTTGCACATGAGAAAAGTAGAAATGAAAAATGTGAAGCACGTTATCTAACTCATCTTGGTCAGAGGTCAAAATATATTTTTAGGATTAAATAAAACAAACTCTTTTTCTCTTCTCTGATTAGGAAGCCAGCTTAGGTTTACTAGTTGAGATGTAGCATATACACATATGGTCAGTGTCAGTATCACATGAGCATTATTATTTGCAAAAATCAAGAATTTAAAAATCTTATTGAAAGAAGATAAGGGTTTGGTTTTGTGCTGTTTGGTGGATTTTGGTTTTTTGTTTTGTTTTTTTTTTTGGGGGGGGTGTTTTCTTTGGGTTTTTTTTTACACTGAGTCTTAGTATCCTTCAGTGAATTTGGTGTGATCCTTCTGGAGTGAGGATAGTATATAACAAATTCTTGTAGCTACCATTGGAATGGCAGTCTCTTATCAGAAGAATCAGAACAAAGCACTGGTTAAAAAAAAAAAAAGAGTAACCACAATTAAAAATAATGATTCACACTTACTTTTTCTTCTAAACATCAAAAATAAGAAAATATATTATTTTAGCTTTCTAGGTTAACATTCATTCTCATTTGTTCCTCCAGTATCCCTAATCAGACAACTTGTCATCGTTCTTCCCTAATTCCTTGTCAGATAAAATACATTTCAAGATACCTTACCACATATATGGAAGAACCAGACAATATATAAATTAGCCACTTCCCCAACTGGAATTCTACAGAATCAATTTTCACAGAAATAAAGGACAAAGAATGTTCTGTGGCTAATTTTATTTAGTCTCACAGCAGTCCTGCCTTGAATAGTAATAATCTTAGCTAGGGGGTGTGTGGGAGTATTGTTTCCCTACAAACTTTTTTGTGTATCAGAAAGGTCATTTAAAGCATAGCTAATCTATTTATCTAAAATCCGTTGTGACTGAAAGTAAACAATTAGTATCCTCATCCCAATAAATCTTTATCATCCCAGTTACTACATTCTTCCTTTCCTTGGGTGTCAGTTATTTTGCTGCAGTATTTTTTTTCTCTGCAGTATTTTATAACATTTAATCATATTAATTTTTTATAAATGTTTGTCAAAAAAGCTTTTGACTAGACTAGAAGTTAAAAACCTAACTGCAACTAAATGATCAAATACTTGACTGGCTGGACTGCTGCCTACTGTTCTGTTATATATATATGTATTTTTTTTTGCGCTATTTGTTTTCCACATATCCTTTTTTTTACTTCTTGTACTCATGATGTCTGTATTTATTCCTTGTGATTTGTCTATTAGCATTTCCTGAAAATACATTAAATCACAAAAAATCTCTAATTTCTCTATGTTTTTTCTAGTTACTTACAGGTGTATTATGAAAGGTATTTGCTTTTGTGAAACATGTATCTCCTACAAACATTTTTCCCATACATCCATTTGCAGAGATAGATACTGTTTGCAGCTTTGGGATAAAATAATTTTTCAGAAGACAATTGCTGTCTTATTTTTTACAGTGTGCAGCTCCTTTCGGCTTGGTATCTCATTGCAGATGTCTTCCCAGTAGAAGCTATTCCTTAAGGGCACTAAAGTCTTCTACTAGGCTGGAATTCTGCTAAGCATTGAAGTCTAAGTAAAAAAAAAATAAACACAAATTGCTTTTCATTCATTTTAAAATTTCCAGCACAAATATTTAAATACCATGAATTTTATTTTACAAAATAAATCTAGTATTTACTATTACTATAGGTATTATTAAGTATGGTCCTGCAGCATTACAGTCATTGCAAATTTTGACACTGGCTCTCATGAGCATGTATATGAGGCCATCTGCTTGTGAAAAGAAAAGCCTTCTTTGCAAATGCAATGTGACAGTTTGAGGTGAAGCTGTCTTTTTAGAGCAAGTAGTTATGCCTGTATGTAAACACTCTGTAAATAAATTCAGTTCAATATAATGGTCTACATCTTGATGTACAAATTCTGTAGATGTACATCCTAAGACCTCACCTGCCATCATCTTACTCCCTTTGTCAGTTTATCAATTCATTTCCAACAGGATATTAAGTCCTTTAAAGCAATATATTTCTTGGGATGGCATAAATCACTTGACTGATTATAGCAAAACTTCCTTGCTTGTAATCAAAATTATAATTTTCCGCAGTGTAAGAAGACATTATGATAACCATGTAGGGAAAAAAAAAAAACCAGCCCAACCTGACATCTAGTCTTAACAAGAGTTATCACAGAGAAATCAAAAAATACGTATTTTTCAGGACTGTCTTCTGTTTTTCTTTCCAGCTGTTCATGGGAACAGAATATCAGAAGTATTCCCAAAGGAAAACATCAAATGGAAGCCTAGTAAAGTGGCTTCAAGCATACTTGTGCAAAGTACATGCAAGGAAATTTTTCTACTATCATTTTTTCTTGGGTTTGCATCATAGTTGTCCCACACATTATGAATTCATTTGTAACAGTGTATATGTCACAGTATATCTAGCATGCATGTCTTACTATTACATTATTATAAAACCATGAAAATGCAACTGTGGGAGTTACTGCCATTGCCTAAGTCATACACCTAAACAAACTTCCTCTCTCTTTAATATAATATCTAGATAGCCTTTTGAAATACTGGGGTTTGGGGTGGAGCTTTTTTTTTTTTTGGCTTTCAGTAGATTCCTGTCATTAGATATTGTGAAAACCTTTCTTTACGTCACATGCAGTGCAAAATAATCCACTGTAAAGCCTGTTATGCTGTTCAAAAGATAGCTCACATATAGGTATTTAGGACAAGTGCAATATTTAAATAAAAAAGGAGAGACTGACTAAAAATGTTTTCATTTCTATTTCAAATTGAAGGGTTCTAATTTATTTATGTTTTTCCTCAGCCACAGCAACTATGTATTTTCTGTACTGTTACTGTTGAGATGTAACGTTTTTGAGATGAGGGATCTAATCTCGCGAGACCTCACCTGGAGTATTGTGTGCAGTTCTGGTGTCCTCAACATAAAAAGAACATGGAACTGTTAGAACAAGTCCAGAGGAGGGCCACGAGGATGATCAGGGGACTGGAGCACCTCCCATACGAAGACAGGCTGAGAAAGTTGGGGCTGTTCAGGCTGAAGAAGGCTGCGTGGAGACCTCATAGCAGCCTTCCAGTATCTGAAGGGCGCCTACGGGGATACTGGGGAGGTGTCATGGTTTGAGCATGTTTTGAGGGTGTTTTTGTTCAAGGTTTTTTTCCAGCCAGGTGGAGGAGGGGAGTCCGGGAGGAAGGAGAGACAGGGCACCTGACTAAGGCTAGTCAATGAGGTATTCCATACCATAGCACGTGATGCCCAGGATGCATACTGGGAAAGAGAAGGCAGGAGGGGTAGAGCTCAAGAGGAAAATGGAGGAGGGAGCACATGGTGCTCGGCCAGGCAGGGTGGAGTGAGTTATGGGTCGGTGGCTGGTGGGGTGTTGTATTCTCTTCACTTGCTGTTTGCTGTACCATTATTATTTGTAGTAGTAAATGGCAGTAGGGGTTTTGTGTTATGCCTTAGCAATTAAACCATTCTTATCTCAATCCGTGGGGGCTACATTCTTTGGATTCTCCTTCCTAACTCTCCGGGAGTTGGGGGACTTGGTTTAAACCACGACAGGAGGGACTATTCATTAGGGACTGTAGTGACAGGACAAGGGGTAACGGGTTGAAACTTAAACAGCGGAGGTTTAGACTGGATCTAAGGAAGAAATTCTTTACTGTTCGGGTGGTGAGGTACTGGAATGGGTTGCCCAGGGAGGTAGTGAATGCTCTATCCCTGGCAGTGTTCAAGACCAGGTTGGATGAAGCCTTGGGTGATATGGTTTAGTGTGAGGTATCCCTGCCCATGGCAGAGGGGTTGGAACTAGGTGATCTTAAGGTCCTTTCCAATCCTAACTATTCTATGACTATGAATCCACACATAGAATTCAGAAAGAATATAAAAAATGTCATATCCTATTTTATTTGTTTGGGGTATTTCATTTGGTTTTCCTCTAATTCTTTCCTAATAATTTCAAGTGAACTTTAATTTTTATTTTGAAATAGCTATTGGCTGTAGAGATTAAGTTTCCATAGAACCATCTGTAACTCCAAGATCTTCTTTCTGACAGCTAGTAGTCAGATCAGAGCCCAGTATCTGAGCATAGAATTGTGATTTTCCCATGTATGTTACTATGCATTTGTCAGTGGTGAATTTCGTCTGCCATTTATGTCTCAGTAACACAGAACTGTAAGGTCTTTCCATAATTCCCTACAGTCTTTACCTGAATAATTTAGTAACATCAGCAAACTTTATGATTTCATAGTCCTCCTTTCCAGATTTTTATGAATACATTGAAGAACTTAACTACCAATGCAGACAACTGTGGTAGTTAAGGATATTAAAAACTAAGAAAAACCTTAATAGATAAGGTTAAATCATCACCTTAGCAGGTAAGATTTTTATTTATTTTTTTCTCTGTTCCTAGTTTATATCCTGTGCTTGGCATTGGATAACATCAGATGTTAACAAAACAAATCATATATGACATAATGTTATTGTCCTTTCCTACAGCATCTTTTAGTACAAAACTCCTGACCCTGAGGTGGTATTTTTATACACTTTAAAGAATTCACTGCTAGGTCTCCCTCCACAGTGGAAACTTGCATTTTCTGTTTTCTGGTTTTTAGCCAGTCATTTATCTATGTAAATTATTTTACCCCTAATTGATTTATATGACAGCCCAGGCTGGATGTGACCTCAAAAGACCATTTGGGCCAACCTTTCATGGAAAAGGGAGCCTAGATGAGATTATGAGAAAGGGAGATTAGATGAGATTGTTGGGAGCCTAGATGAGATGATTCTGGTTCTGTTTAGTTTATTGATCATTCTTTGATGATGGACCTTGTCAAATACCTTTTGGATATCTCCATAAACTATATTGTATGGATCACATTTATATCATCTGGATTTCTTTGTGACTACTGATATATTTGCCCTACATCAATAAAGACTATATTATTCATTTGACATATAATGTTGGGTAAAATTTTCAGATAAAATTCCACTCAAACCTACTAAGCATGTGAATGGGCTTTTAAATGGCAGTCACCAAAGTAGTAATACATATCTGTGAGTGGAAGAACTATATTTAGAGATTCGCTGATGGCCTATCAGAGCATCTTTCTAGAATTTTTCTTGGTTATATTAAAAAATTAGGTGTCTTGAGTCCCAGCATGTAAGCTACTTCCTGTTGAGTACCTTGAGCAGAAAGCTGGAACCAAGGGCTGCCCCTCTTTCCCTTGCAAGCTGCTTTGAAACTAAAACTGTGCCCCTTAGCCCTGCCGATGCTTTCACCCTTGATGCAGTCTTGTCTTCACTGCTAACTGTTTTTATTGCTCCCTAAAATATCCCAGGTGGAATTTTGCTGTGGATAGCAGAACAGAGACAGAATATAGAGTGAAAAGGACGTTAGATTGTCAACACTGGACAACCTTCCTTGCAAAGCAGGTCAAAGTCAGATCATATTCTGTAGAGATTTGAAAATTTCCTGGAACAGAGATTTCATAGCTTCCTTGGGTAACATATTCTAGTGCTGGATTACTTACTTTGAATCTTTAACTGTTTTTTCATTTTTTTCTTTCTTTTTATTTTTTTAGTACTTTGCCTTTTTCCCTCCCCTTTTTGCCTTTTTTTTTTTTTTTTGGCTTTAAAAAGACTCAGTTGTTTGACATGTTAATGCTTACATTTTAGATGTCTATATGTGTATTACTGGAATAGATCACATCTGCTAAACAGCTCTATAAGTTCCACTGGTTTGGATTTGTGACCCACACATAAGAACCTAATGTCACTTAATAAACCTTAAGTTTTTGACAGCAACCACATGAACTGGCACTTTTCTCAGAGGACATATAGAGTATCTGTATTGATCTTCAATAGCAGCTGCTGGAGAGGCAAGGTAACTAAGGTGGCCTCAAGTGACAATAGGTACCTTGTATGTAGGCAACTGAATTAAATCCATTAACTGTATTATTGGTTTTCCTTTTACTATGCTCAGACTTTAACCACCTAGCTCACTTAAAGACAGACAATTAATTACAGGTTTCTGCAACCTAGAGCTGAACCTCAACTTCAAAGACAAGTGCCTGGGATCTGAAAGTTAGACATATTACAGCAATCCCAACTATTTCCTACTTTGCCTGACAATAATACTGTTTTTGAAATAAAGTTGAATATAAATACAGGAAGTAATCTGGCAGTTTGGGAAATGACAGAAAATGTAGGCACTTGTGGACCAACCAAGCCACTTAATTTTCCTCTTAAAGTAAACAAAACTTCCTAAATATCTCTGAAATAATTTTTCATTGTTTCAATTAAATTCAAATTCAAAATTACTTTTGAAACCAAGAATGGGACAGCTTGAAATAAGCATAAACATGGCAGGAAAATTCATACTGCCAAAACTTGTCCACCTTCAAGTGGGACATCAAGAGCAGCTACACTGTGGTGAGAGGGGTGGCACTGTGGGGTGTAATACTCAGGGTGACAGTGCACAGACCACACACTTTGAGTGTGCGTGTGAGCCTGTGGGGTGCTTTCTCAGCAGTGTATCTGTCAGCAAGGTGTTGGGAGTGGCAGGGGTGCACTCAAAGCCAGAGCACCCTCATCTCCCATTGGAAGGGTGTGCATGAAGGGCAACCCCACTCCCTGGGCAGTGGGGTGCTGAATACCTGCATTCATCTGCTTGTGTGAATGGGTGTTGTGTGTATGTGTCTGGTGTGTGTGTGCATGACAGCAGGAAAGAGAGAAGGTCACTAGCTACAGAAGGGAGTGTTTAGAAATATGTAGATGTTTATTGATTTTTTTAAATGACTAATGTTGTGGTTTATCTTCTGTATTGCTGCTACAGACCTTGAATGTATAATTCACAAAGTGCTTGTTAATTACCTGTCATTAATAAATCAATGACTCACTTTTACCATCATTTTTTTAAATTACCTAAACTGAGAATTTTTTACCTGTGATAGATAACCTGAGGTTCTCAGGTCTTTGTTGTGGATAGCAGGAATACCTATGTTTTTTTTTTGTCTCTAAAAATGTATTCTGATCTCATAGTATACAAATCTGAATATTGTCTGCCCTGTCAGACCCCAATATTTTAAAGTGTAACTGTTGACATTTCTGAAAACATTGGTTCCACAGATCAATATTATTAAAAATGTTATTCATGATAGGCCTAATTCAATACCCTGTCCTTCTGCATCCCCAGCTAATACAAAAGTGTCATAAATTACAGGTTTATTTGCATCTCTTGGAAACACTGTGGTATTTAAGATACTGTTAAACATCTCCATTTGCACAACTATATCAAGCCATCTGTCAGCACTTAAAATAGAACCATTTACATACAATGAGAAAGATTCTTGAGGAATGGGAACTCCCAGTTGGATACAGATTCATGTAAAGAATTACTGAGAAATTGAGTCACACATGTATAGTTGAAACACCAGGAAGAAAATCAGCATGACCACAATACACAGAACAAACTTGCTACTCAGATTAAAAAAGAAAGAGTAATATAATGGGATGTTTTGTGAGAAACACTAAATATTTTATAGCTGAATTTAATGTTTCTCTTCCTGCAGTGATCTATCAAACCAAAAACAAATTTGTATTTTTAATTTGTGATAAAATTGTGATAGTTTGCAACAAATTGGAGAAGTATGTAGTACTTTCTGCCAAAGCAAAATCCTAATTACTCTGTATCGATTAAAACCACAAGATGCTATCTCACTGGCAAGTTTTATGAAACTATTATTTTAATACCAATAAATGCTTTTATCAGGCCTATCCTTTTTGTAATTTCAGACCTAAATCTATAAAAGATAACTAACTTGCAAAGTTAGGACATCCATCTGCAAATATTTACTCAGCATTTTAAGTACAGTTCATTAACTTTCATTTAGCGTAACAGACCTAAAGAGAAAGAAGACTGGTTAGAAGAGAATGGTTTAAATCTGCATGACAATACAATTGGTTGCATCAGATTACATTGCAGCTATCTGAATATTAATTTTTTCAGATTCTGCAGACACATCACATACTTTCATAAATGCAAAGGTTTTCTCCACTTTGAAATGCTTAACATAGACATCATATCATAATGTTTTTAACAAAGGAGTACATTCTCTATTGCTTCTTTTATGACACAAGGAGCAGAGAAGCACATCAGAGGGGATTAGATGCAAAGATGGCTTTTTGCCTGGATTTTATCTGCTCTGCAGACTGATGCAAGTGCTGGTCCTCACAACAGCTTTTACATTGTCACCTAGCTGCTTTGCATTCCAGAACTGCTTTAAAATAATGCACTTCAGCTGCACCTGTCCCACTCTGGTATGTTACATTTGCTTCCAGCACACTTCTGGACAAGATAATCTAAAGAGAGAAAAACACGAAGTTTCTCCCCTGTAGCTCTAGGGGAACTCCTATAAATTGATGCTCCCATGTGTAGAAATATAGTAATAAGAATCAAAGTTAAACAGCTTATATACTTACTGCTTCAGCAATAAAACATCCATTCAAGTTCACCATCCTATCTGGAACACTAAATAAAATAGTTTATTTCTTTAAAAAAAAAAATTATTTGCTGTTAGTAACTGGTAACACATTAGAACAAAAGTGAACTTGAAATCTGATTTAATACCAGTGACAAAACTCAAAACAGAATTCAGGTATTTATATGATCCATTGTGAAATACTTATTTATGGAGGATATCATGCATGATAAAAATATTTTAAAAAGCATTATGTCCAGAAGGCAGCTTGAAAACATTGAAACCTTGAAAATGAGGCAGAATATAAATTCTACATGGGCCTGTCGTGGTTTAAACCAAGTCCCCCAACTCCCTGAGAGTTAGGAAGGAAAATCCAAAGAATGTAGCCCCCACGGATTGAGATAAGAACAGTTTAATAGCAGAACTTCTGTATGTGGTAAGTTCAACCTTTGATGCACTTTTGTCTAAATTATTTTGGCTGCCCCAAGTTTGTAATACAATTGTTTTTGCTCAAAATTTTCCAGTATTAAATAAAATTACATGGTATGCCCAATTTAAGTCAATGAATGTGTCATCTAAGCTGATAGAGGTTCTCTGTTTCCTTCCACTGGTATATGATAGGAAAAGAAAAATAGAGAATTTCTTTCTTTTTATTTATTGTGTTTTCTGTCATTAAAGTAAACTTCTGCAATGCTTTAAATACATATTAATGCAATTAAACTGTATAGATTTCTGTTGTTCAAATGACATTTAACAAAAGTAAAACAAAATGAAACAAGTATTAAGTTTTTTATTTTTATTTTTAGATCCTCAGTCAAGCATTAATATATTATTAAATTAAATATGAGGAGGTAACTTGGTTTCAAAATAAGAAAAAAAGGTAAAATTTTTGTCAGGCCAGATGATAAGATTGGAAAGGCAGAAAGCTTTTGGACACAGTCTCTTCATATATATTTTTATATCACTATGGCTGCAGCACATTGCCATTATTATATTATTTCCATTACTAGACACAGAATGGTAGAGATATAACAAAAGGTCTGAAATTTCCAGAGACATTTACAGACTAGTTTACAAAATGGAAAATAATTAGTTCAAGTAAATAAATAAAAAAAAAAATCTATAATTCAGCAACTCCAGAACTTGGGACTGAGGATCAGCTTCTCCTGATTCACAAGTGCAGTAATATTAAAAATGCATTTTCATTAGAATTAAAAAAAAAAAAAAGAGATTCTGCAGTGAGCTGATTTTATGTCCTGTCACTCCAGACATCCTGTTTAATTAGTCCTTCCCTTCTTACCTTATGTTTCCCTTTATATCTTTATTCCTTCAGAAGTGTATACTTCATATATTAGCTATACACAGTAGAGATGAGAGAAACTGTTTTCACTAGAAGAGACTTAGATACTGTGGTGTTGAAGATGGTAAAAGATATAATATTGAATAGAAAAAAAAATAAATGGTATAGTAAGGTTGCTAATAATTAAACTATATATATTTTATCAAACTGTAATTTGTTTATTTATCAGATAACAAAATAATTGCTACAGTTAATATTTACAGCTAAACAAATAAAACAAAAAAAAACACCCTCCCCCCTCAGCATCCTATTTCAAAAAACTGATTTTTCAAGCATTTGAATTCTACCAGCTGACATACCTTCTTCACTGATATTTCACTGAAAGGTTTTTCACTAAATCATAGAATCATAGAATATTTAGAGTTGGAAAGGACCTTAAGATCATCTAGTTCCAACCCCCCTGCCATGGGCAGGGACACCTCACACTAAACCATATCACCCAAGGTTCTGTCCAACCTGGCCTTGAACACCACCAGGGATGGAGCATTCACAGCTTCCCTGGGCAACCCATTCCAGTGCCTCACAACCCTCACAGTAAAGAGCTTCTTCCTTATATATAACCTATACTTCTCCTGTTTAAGTTTTAAGCTGTTACCCCTTGTCCTATCACTACAGTCCCTAATGAATAGTCCCTCCCGAGCACTCCTATAGCCCCCCTTCAGACACTGGAAGGCTGCTATGAGGTCTCCACGCAGCCTTCTCTTCTCCAGGCTGAACAGCCCAAACTTTCTCAGCC
The DNA here is from genome assembly GCF_012275295.1 of Melopsittacus undulatus. Classification (NCBI taxonomy): domain Eukaryota; kingdom Metazoa; phylum Chordata; class Aves; order Psittaciformes; family Psittaculidae; genus Melopsittacus; species Melopsittacus undulatus. The sequence continues at coordinate 39,306,194 of NC_047528.1, read as the reverse complement.
TGTCTTCATACAGGAGGTGCTCCAGTCCCCTGATCATCCTCGTGGCCCTCCTCTGGACTTGTTCTAACAGTTCCATGTCCTTTCTATGTTGAGGACACCAGTACTGCACACGATACTCCAAGTGAGGTCTCACAAGAGCAGAGTAGAAGGGCAGGATCACCTCCTTTGACCTGCTGGTCACGCTCCTTTTGATGCAGCCCAGGATACAGTTGGCTTTCTGGGCTGTAAGCGCACACTGAAGCTGGCTCATGTTCACTTTCTCATCCGACCTACACCCCCAAGTCCTTCTCCACAGGGTGCACTGAATTTCCTTTGTGCCCAACCTGTAGCTGGGCCTGGGATTGCTCCCACCCAGGTGTAGGACCTTGCACTTGTCATGCTTAAACTTCAGGAGGTTGGCATCAGCCCACCTCACAAGTGTGTCAAGGTCCCTCTGGATGGCATTCCTTCCCAACAGTGTATCAACCGAACCACACAGCTTAGTGTCATTGGCAAATTTGCTGAGGGCACACTCAATCCCACTGTCCATCTCACTAGCAAAGATGTTGAACAAGATCAGTCCCAACACCAATCCTTGAGGGACCACCACTCATTACTGGTCTCCAGCCAGACATTGAGCCATTAACCACAACTCTTTGCATGCGGCCATACAGCCAGTTCTTTATCCACCGAGTGGTCCACCTATCAAATTGATGTCTCTCCAATCTAGAGACAAGGAAGTCATGCAGGAGAGTGTCAAAATATTTGCACAAGTCCAGGTCGATGACATCAACTTCTCTACCCCTGTCCATCAGTTTTGGTAGCCCCATCATAGAAGGCCACCAAATTGGTCAGGCAGTATTTCCCCTTAGTGAAGCCATGTTGGCTGTCACCACCCACCTCACTGTTTTTTTATGTGCCTTAGCATGCCTTCCAAGAGAATCTGCTCCCAGATTTTGCCAGGCACAGAGGTGAGACTGACTGGTCCGTAATTCCCCGGGTCATCCATTTTCATCTTCTTGAAAATGTGGGTTTTATTACCCTTTTTCTATCCACTGAATATGGTTTCTAGTCATAATTTAATATCTGGATTATTTTAACTGCCTCCATGTTTTAACCACATAAAAGGGAGATGAAGTTTGGCATGAAGATCAGGAATATGGAACATGACTGCTAGAATGAAGCTGACATTTTCGAATATTTCAGCCAGGCTTTCCTGTAACACAAAGATGTGCACACTTACAGTTTTGTAAAGAACTGACATAATCACTTGTAAAATGTGTATTCATTATAAATTTAATGTTTTCTTAAAACACTCTACCCCTTATTTTCCTTCCTTCTTTTACTTCATCTTTATTGCTGTTGGCAAGACAGGTTAGTTTTACCCTACTGATTATGTGTTGTTGTGATAGTAATCCTGCTCAGTACAAGAGGAACCACAGGTTCAGACCCATGGTGCATGCGCTTGGCTGAGGAGCCATTGGTGTGAGGCTACCATCTGCGGGCTTATGACTGAATGCCTCTAAGTCAGAATCCCACCTAGACGTAGCGATACCACAGCACTGCTGGCGCCTTGGTCGGCTCATGATAGCAGTCACTCAAGATTGACCCAGGAAATGACAAGTCTTGCTCAGAACACAGGAGAAGAAAATCTCCTATCTTCAAACCCGGGCAAGATGGAGCTCATCCAGCCTTGCATGGTCTTCCATCGAAGAGAAGAACACTCTTATAAAACCTACGACCTGCGGACCTTGCTGTCACTGTCCTAGCTCGCTAGGCCTGGCAGTTAAACCTCAGGTGTAAAGGGTGGGGACAGTTCTGCACAAGCTGCACCTCACCTAAAAAATCCACTGCTCAGGCTGGAAGGACTTGCTCTCACTTGTCGGTATGGACAGGTGAGGGTCGAATCAGTAGGTGACAAGGTGCATGGGAAGCTGCAGATCCAACCTTGCATGTGAATGGACCAGTGCATGGGTAGCTCAAGATTACTCAGGAGATGACAGTCCTCGTCAGACACCCCTGATTGCCTAAGCACCCTTTTCAAACCAGATTTAAATATCCCACTTGCCCTTGTCATCGTGCTTGTAGTAAGCGTTGTTAAAGTCCTTCCCAAAATCTTCACTCGCAAAGGCAAGCCATCAATTAAGGGATGATAACAACAATATCAGCAAAACAAAGTTAGTCACTGATGACAAAATTTAACAGAAAAGCTTCTTAAGACAAATGGAAAGACATTAAAATGTCATATGAGAGGCAGATACGTTTCTAAAAAAATGGATTGCATAGCAAATGTATAGGATTTCTCCTTCCGCTGCTATCATTTTCTGGTTTTGACAAAACAGATGCATATCAGTCAAATTGCTGAAAGTACAAGTAAAAGCACTGACTTTGTGTATCCTGATGCAGCAAAGAGCTGAGCACAGAGATGACAGGAGGTGGTAGACTGGGAAAATTGTCTGGACGGATTATTATCTCTGCACCTTAAATGATATGTACACCTTTTCCATTTTAAGTACGAGGTGCCCCTTAAATTCAGGAATAGGGATGGATCATCCTTTGTTAAGCTGTAATGCTGACTTTATCCCTACAACAGCTTCCTATCTGGGCCTTTCATTTTGCATACTAATAAATAAAATGGATCAAGAAACATTCTCTGGCACTGAGATCAAGCAGCATGGAGTATTTCATTTCATGCATTCAAACTGTGCCTCTCCATAGGTTTTATTCTTCTGTACCAGCATTTGGTAACAGTTCCTCTAATTTTGTATCTCCCAAACCATGATGGGGTTGCTTAGGAAAATGCTACTTGCACTGCAGGAAAAAAATATCATAGGCCAACTTGATAATACGTATGAACATGCACCTCTGACCAGCACTGGCTATAGTTAATTTAATGGCATTGACATAGCCTTAAGGGTCTTTTTTTCATAGTTTTCACTGCCGCAATGTAACTTAAAAGCTGGAAAAGGTGAGGGCAAGAAATTAATAATCCTGATTTGGGTGTTTGCATAATCTGAATTCAGTGCAGAGTAAAAGGAGAAAAGAGCAAACAGAGTTATTTCACCTGTCTTTATTGACTCGTCCCAACAGGGAGACCAGGCTGATCTCAAAAGCAAAACAAAGACGGAATTGTTTCAACTTTTATCACATCTTTCAGTCACTTGGTTCAGCTAGAAACCTATGAAGCACAGGAGGTAGAAAGGACTTTTTGTTCTGGCACAGTTTTAATAATAAGGGCTAAAAGAAGAGACAGTGATGATAAATCTGAGTTTTCCACATCTTCAGTGCTTATTCTTGATTATCTTGCTTCTGTTAATCATTTCTAGGTAGCATGTATTAGAGGAAAACACCAATTTCTTATCTAATAAGAACTTCATAGCTCTTCTCCAGGGATATCACAATTTTTTTTAAGGAGGTTTAGCTTGACAATAACATTAGCTTAAATACCAGGCTTTTAATCGCAGATTTCTGTAATTGACTCATCCATAATAAAATGACATCTGTATGTTGACACAAAATTATATGCATTTAGATTCCTTCCTGATAAAGGAAAATACACCACAGCCTGTTCCCCTCTCTAGCTTCTCTGAAGTGTTCCTTTAAAAATGTAAATATCTGAGTAGTTCATCTATTAATAAACCAGAGCCTTGACATCACTGGGAGAACAAGGGACTTTGGTGTAGTCTAAATGGGCCTATCATTTCAGTTACTCAACTGGCTTTAATCAGCTGACAAAATAAATAGATACAAACTGATTTCCGGTACCATGTACAAATATATACTGGGCTGAAATAAGCATTATTTTGCACATTGCTATCTATCTTTCTATTAAAAGCATGAAGTATTCTGAAGCATATTATGTTCTATGGCTCTTATAGCTGCAGAGCAGCTGGGCTAAATTGTCAAAGGAAGATGCACAATTAAGCAGGATCTTGCTAGTACAATTGAGGTCTGTAATTAAGCCTCTGTCTCCATAGGCACATCTGGTATCTGCCTCTTCACTGTGCTCTGAAATCTGAGATTTACTGTTGCTTGAGAATAACATCTGTGTTGGGGCAGGTGGTGATTGGGCTGTGTGTCCACTGGGCATGATACACCTCATGAAGATCAAGTGAGATCAAGCAAGATCAAGCCCTTAGTTTTAGTGAACTGAATTTCAGGTGAGGACTTAATTTATTTTCTTAGTATGTTTTAAAATTTCCATTAGCCTCATTTTCCTGTATCTCTGCATGTTTTTAAAAAACACATGAATGTCTGGAAACAATGGAGTCATAGGCTACATCACACTTAAAGTAATAGCACAACTGTCTGTTTAAAACTGGGGTTTTGGAAATTCTATGCATTATGTAAGGAATATGGCAATACCTACATGTTAAAGGGTTTTCCATTTCTATTCTGTATTATTAGTTAGAATGCATTTAAAATGTATATAGCCCCCATTTTCAAGAAGGAGAAAATGGATGACCTGTAGAATTACAGATCAGTCAGTCTCATCTCTGTGCCTGGCAAGATCTTGGAACAGATTCTCCTGGAAGGCATGCTAGAGCACATGAAAAACAACAAGGTGCTTGGTGAGAGCCAGCATGGCTTCACTAAGGGGTGGAGCAGTTGACGTCATCTACCTGGACTTGTGCAAAGCGTTTTACACTGTCCCACATGAAATCCTTGTCTCTAAATTGGAGAGACATCAATTTGATAGGTGGACCACTCAGTGGATAAAGAACTGGCTGGATGGTCGCACTCAAAGAGTTGCAGTCAACGGTTCAATGTCCAGCTATAGACCAGTAACGAGTGGTGCCGCTCAGGGATTGGTGTTGGGACCGGTCTTTCTTAACATCGTTGTTGCTGACATGGACAGTGGAATTGAGTGATCCCTCAGCAAGTTTGCTGATGACACCAAGCTATGTGGTTCCGTTGATAACGCTAGATGGAAGGAATGCTATCCAGAGGGACCTTGACACACTTGTGAGGTGGGCTGATGCCAATCTCATGGAGTTTAAGCATGACAAGTGCAAGGTCCTACACCTGGGTGGGAGCAATGCCAGGCCCAGCTACAGGTTGGGCACAAAGGAAATTCAGCGCACCCTGTGGAGAAGGACTTGGGGGTGTAGGTCGGATGAGAAAGTGAACATGAGCCAGCTTCAGTGTGCGCTTACAGCCCAGAAAGCCAACTGTATCCTGGGCTGCATCAAAAGGAGCGTGACCAGCAGGTCAAAGGAGGTGATCCTGCCCTTCTACTCTGCTCTTGTGAGACCTCACTTGGAGTATTGTGTGCAGTACTGGTGTCCTCAACATAGAAAGGACATGGAACTATTGGAACAAGTCCAGAGGAGGGCCACGAGGATGATCAGGGGACTGGAGCACCTCCTGTATGAAGACAGGCTGAGAAAGTTTGGGCTGTTCAGCCTGGAGAAGAGAAGGCTGCGTGGAGACCTCATAGCAGCCTTCCAGTGTCTGAAGGGGGGCTTATAGGAGTGCTCGGGAGGGACTATTCATTAGGGACTGTAGTGATAGGACAAGGGGTAACAGCTTAAAACTTAAACAGGAGAAGTATAGGTTATATATAAGGAAGAAGCTCTTTACTGTGAGGGTTGTGAGGCACTGGAATGGGTTGCCCAGGGAAGCTGTGAATGCTCCATCCCTGGTGGTGTTCAAGGCCAGGTTGGACAGAACCTTGGGTGATATGGTTTAGTGTGAGGTGTCCCTGCCCATGGCAGGAGGGCTGGAACTAGATGATCTTAAGGTCCTTTCTAACTCGAACTACTCTCTCATTCTATGATTCTATTATTCCATATTGCATATATGTAAAATTAAAAATGTACCTATTATAGGTCATAGATTTAGGATCAAAATCAGACAACTGTAAAGCCAAAGTAAACATTTTAAATAATCTCTATTCTGTTCTCAGGTTAGTATCAATGTAATAAGAGATGATATCACTTGTACATAAGCTCATAGACTCATAAAATGGTTTGGGTTAGAAGGGACCTTTAAATATCATCCAGTCAACCCTCTTACCATGGTCAGAGACATCCTACTCTAGATCAGGATGCTCAAACCCCCATTCAACCTGATCTTCAACACTTCCAGTGATGGGTCATCCACAACGTCCCTGGGCAACATGTTCCAGGACCTCGCCACCCTTATTGTAAAAAATATCTTCCTTATTTCCAATCTAAACATACCTTCTTTCAGTTTAAAACTGTGCTCATTGTCCTATCCCTACAGCCCTTTGACAAAAAATCCCTCTCCATTTTCCTTGTGAGTCATAGAATCATAGAATCATGGAATAGTTAGGATTGGAAAGGACCTCAAGATCATCTAGTTCCAACCCCCCTGCCATGGGCAGAGTCACCTCACACTAAACCATATCACCCAAGGCTTCATCCAACCTGGCCTTGAACACTGCCAGGGATGGAGCATTCACAACCTCCCTGGGCAACCCATTCCAATCCACCATCCTAACAGTAAAGAATTTCTTCCTTATATCCAGTCTAAACCTCTGCTGTTTAAGTTTCAAAGTGGGGTTGAGATAAGAGCAGTCCAGTAACTAATGTATAACACAAACCACTGCTGCTACCAGCAATAATAATAATGACAAGGGAAATAACAAGGGGAGAGAATATGATACTACCCACCGACCGATACCACACAGCCTGACCGAGCAGTGAACTAGGCCCTTTTGGGTAACTCTCAGTTACATCCTGGGCATGATATGCTGTGGTATGGAATATCCCTTTGGCTAGTTTGAGTCAGGTGTCCTGTCTCTGCTTCCTCCTGGCTTCCCCTCCTCCCTGGCAGAGCATGAGACTCCGAAAGTCCTTGATCAGAGTAAACATTTGAGCAGTAACTAGAAACATTGGCTTTATCATTGCTGTTCCCAGGCCAAAAGTCAAAAACACAGCACTGCACCAGCTACTAAGAAGGAGAAAGAAATGACTCCTACTGCTGAGCTCAAGACACTGAGAAAGTTTGGCTTGTTCTACCCAGAGAAGAGAAGGCTTCAGGGAGACCTTATAGAAGCATTTTGATACTTAAGGGGGGGCCTACAGGGATGCTGGGGAGGGACTATTCATTAGGGACTGTAGTGATAGGACAGTGTTCAAGGCCAGGTTGCATGAAGCCTTGGGTGATATGATTTAGTGTGAGGTGTCCCTGCCCGTGACAGGGGAGTTGGAACTAGATGATCTTGAGGTCCTTTCCAACCCTAACTATTCTATGATTCTATGATTCTAACCCATGGGAGTTACATTATTTCAATTCTCCTCCCCATCCCCCCAGGAGTGGGGGTGGGGGGGAGAAAGCTGGGGGGAGTGAGTGAGTGAGACTGCATGGCTGACTGAGTTTAAACCACAACATTCAGCCTTTCTTCAAAGGAGAGGTATTCTAGCCCTCTGTTTATGTTTGTGTCCTTTCTCCGGACCCATGCTAATAGGTCTATGTCTTTCATGCGCTGAAGACTCCAAAACTTCTGGATGCAGTACTCCAGGTGGGATCTCACAAGGGGAGAATCACTTCCCTCCATCTGCTGGCCATGCTCCTTTTGGTGCAGCCCAGTATATTCTTGGCTGCAAGAGCACATTGCCAGATAATGTTCAGTTTTTTTAATCTACCATTTCCCCCAGTTTCTCCACAGGACTGCTTTGAATCCCTTCATCCCCCAGTCTGTACTGACACTGGAGATCGCCCTGACCCAGGTGGAGGATCTTGCACTTGTCCTTGTTGAACTTCATGAGGTTTGCACAGGCCCACCTCTCAAGTCTGTCAAGATCCCTCTGTACGACATCCCTTCCCTCCAGCATTTCAACTGCACCACTCAGCTTGGTGATGTCTGCAAACCTGTCCAGAGTACACTCAATCACACAATTTATATTATTGATGAAGATATTAAACAGTATTGGCATGACCTTTGAGGTACACTCTTTACTGGTGTCATGGGTTCAGCAGTAGCTCATGCTCTGCCAGGGAGGAGGGAGAGATAGGGTGCCTGGTCTGGGCTAGTCAGGGAGGTATTCCATACCACAGCACGTCCTGCTCGGGGAGGGGACTGGAAACTGGTCGGAAGGGAAGGGGTTAAATCTCCTCCGGGCTGGGCTCGGAGAGGGAACTGGAAGCTGGCCAGGAGAGGAGGGGTTAGCTCTCTCTTCTGGGCTGGGCTCGTGGCAGCGGGTGGTATCGTATTCTCTCTCCCTGTTTATTTCCTCTAACATTGATTTGTTAGTGGTAGCAGTAGTGATTTGTGTTATACCTTAATTGCTGGACTGATTTCACCTCAATCCGTGGGAGTTGTATTCCTCCGGCTCTCCTTCCCATCCCTCCGGGAGTGGGAAGGTGGGGGGGGGGGAGAGAGAAACAAAGGGGGAACTGTGCAGATTTAGTTTAAACCACAACAGCTGGTTTCCACTTGTACATTGAGCCATTAATTCTAACTCTTGTGTGTGTGGCCATTCAGCTAATTCATTATCCATCTAACATTCAATCGATCAAACCCATCCCTCTCCAACGTAGAGGGAAGAATGTTGTGAAAACAGTATCAAACACCTCACAGAATTTCAGGTAGATGACCTGCAGCTTTTTCTCTGACTAGTGATGCTGTCACTCCTTCATAGAAGGCTAATAGATTAGTCAGGCATATATTTTCAATAAGTTAACAACTGAGTAGGGGTAAAATAAGTGCAGGTACACACAAAACCAAGTAGCACATACTTATGATTGTAATAATGTAACCATATATATATATCATTAATAAGAAACACACTTTCAGTCTTTGAAGGATATGTGGGTTGTAGAGTTAGCTCCTATTGGATCACAGTAGCACAAGTATAAACAAGTCTCTGTACAAGTGTCACATATGTGAGAAAAGATAATTATTTCTGCACAGCAGATATTTGCTGCTGACAATCAGCTTTATATAAAACCTATCAGAAGCAATTGAAAAGTTCTCAGAAATTTCAGTGGTTTTCATATTAATCATCATGTGAAGAGATTGTGTATAAGTTGATGAATCTGTCCTTTTGCATTTAAATAAAAGATATTTCGCTAATTATAGTGGATTAATAAATACAATCATTTTGCAACTAAACCTTCTAAAAATTAAAGAAGTTCGGTCTTGATCTTGTCTGTCTGCATCTCACACTCTGTGATACCTGTACAATGAATATATGCATATATACATACATAACTCTTGTTAAACTGGAGCCAGACTAAAATTAGTGTTTCATATTCTAATGACAAAACCTGAATATCTTAAAAATCCTGTTTTATAAAAGGGGATGAAATAGCTTAGCTGGGCTCCAACATTCAGCATAGTATATTTTAATAGGCAGAAGTTTGGATATTCAAGCCAGAAACACACTGCTGACTCTACAGCATTGTTACGAGTAGGATAATAGTTGCCCAGTGCATGTGAAGAAGACTTTATTAAATATTAAAAGCATGAACTTACCCTGTGTGGCAGATTTTTTGCACTCTATTCTGCAGGTTTTATGAGGAAAACCTTCAGGACTGGGATGATAATGTATTACAAATTTTTGAGAATAATTTGGATCAGAGATTGTTATGACTGACTCTTATACCTTGAAGGTTTACTCAATAAATATGAACTATGTGGTGTTTTGGTTACTGAGGAAACATGCTGCAAATGTCCTACCCCTGTTGTGTTATAAATGACGGCATAGTAGCCATGTGCTGGTTGGAATGAAAGGAATGAAAAGAAATGGAAAGCCAGAAAATACCTGTACACAGTCTTTGACTGAATCTGAGAGAACAGTAACAGAAAGCCACAAGAAAAATCACAGTTTTGCTTTGCAAGTTTGACTATTGTGTTGAATTCACAAACACTAAGTCCTACTTTTTTCTGAGTATGCCTGACATAAATGTCTGTTATATGAACTTGTAACTTGTGATGATTTCATGTTAATTGAATGAACCAGGAATGAATTTAGGATTTCTGATAAACCTTTATCTCTTGTTAACACAATTGAGTGACTGTTACCCTAAAGTAGGATAAGAGATTTGAACTGGTTTTAGCTTTATGGATTGATACAACCTAAACCCCAAAATGTTTGTCAAATGTTTGCTTTCCAGTCCCAGATGCTTTCTATGAAACAGCTGGTGTATTGGAAATCAATGTTGAATATGGTGTTAGCAATTATACATGGATAATGACAAACTTTCTTGCTGGTCCTGTGTTACTCATATGTACAGATAACAGCCCAATTGTCTTATGGCTGTTTATTAATATCATTGGTGTTAGAATTATCTAAGTTTAAATAGAAGGCACATCTTTAAGATGTTTATTATTTTGAAAACTGAGTTGTATGGCAAGTATAAATGAAAGTTAATCACATTATATTCTATAGCCAGAAGAAAATACACTGTATATAATTAAGGAATACACTTGGGAGCAGACTCCTGTCTTCTGATGCTGTAGGCGTGCATTATCTGTTTAGCATGTCACTGAGTTGCCTGCGCCTTGTAATTCAAATCTGCAAAAAAAGGCATAGTCTACTCATTAACTCTAAATACTGATACCCTATAGTTTTAATGAAATGTAGTGTTCCCTTTATACATCTATACATACACACACTTAAATATGAGTGAATTTTGGTTTTGAAGAAATCACAGATTTTGAAGGGGAAAAAAAAAGCTATGTGTGGGCAAATGTCCAAAGCAGTCTGACAGAATGAAGAGCGTACTCCTATCTAACAGATAACATGACAGGACACATATGATAATATCATTCAAACTAACTGAAAATCATAATTGCATTTTAAGATTAATGGGAATTACTAATATTTAGCAGTACATACTCCCATCTTATGCCCACTAGAGATTAATGAGCATTCAAAGAATGAACAAAGTGTGCTATTGGAAATAATCTGTCATTTAAAAGGTGTCATTGATCAACCTTTAGCTATTCAATAGTGTACTATTTGATTTTTATTTTAAAATACTTTTTTTGTATTCTTAGTAGGTATCCACAGAAGGATCCTTCTGCCCCTATTCAAGTGCATGATCATAGACCAGGTATGCATCATCCACTTCTGAGATATTTAAAGAGAAAACTCACATGTTTAGAAATGTTGGCTTCGTGTTTAGAAATAGTGAGAAAACACTGTGCATTGTGCCTCCTAGAAAAATGTAGAAAAACCTGTTACAAGCAGACTTACTCAACTGTTATCTAGCGGTCTGCTGAGGACATTTTCTGTGGTCAGCAGAAACACCCTAGCTCTAGACATTCAGGTCAACTTCAGATATGTTGTGTAGAAGTGCAATTCCTCAATACTTCAGTAGTCTATAGAGAATTTTTAGGTTATGAATCTGAGATGCCAGTTGATTTTCTTAGGGGTTGATTATGGTTTCAGATATGCTAGCTGACAAAACTGAGGGTGGGGAGGTTTTCACGTTAGGAAGCACTACGGCTACAACAACTGGAAAGATGTTAATGTCACTGGTTCCTTTCCCTCCTTGGGGAGGAGGAAATAGAAGTAAAAGTGTTATTCTAAGAGCAAGAAACAATTGTCTCCCAACCCTCATAGAATGGAGTTGGAATATTCATACAGATTTTTCATTTTACATGACTCGTGAATGGACGGAAAAGTATACATTGCAACACTGCATCATCACATATCATGTTTATTGTGACAAAGTTTGAAGGAAAAAATTGACACTTATTTCTTTGTTAAAATTTAAAAGCCCAAACCCAACTCATCCAGAGTCATCAAAGCTGTATTTCTACAAGACAAGGAAATGAAATATGTGTGAATAAAGCACAGAAAGCAGTGCAATCAGATGTACTGTTTAAGAAGATGCTATATTCATTGGAGTGATGAATTTATGTTGCTTGAAGATAAACATTTTCACATTAACATGCAATTTCTTTTGCTATTATTAACATTCAAAAGGACTCAGCCAAAGAAACTCAGCAAGTCCTTTAGAGATATTAGGTGTCATGGAGGAGTCTTTGCATCTATGCACCAGTAGAGGATGCCAAAAGAAAATGTAAGAAAATCTGTCTTGTCCCATGAGCATGTACTTGAATTGTCAGTGGATTCCTCCACATTTCTTACCTTGGCCTTTCAGTCTGGCAGTCAGAAGCCTAAAACAAAGAAGACAAGTATGAGAAAAATCACAAAATAATAATTACAATGTGATAACAGCAGTGAATGTACAAGAAACCTTTGTAATAGAAGAAGCAGACTAGTTTATTAGTATGCAAGTAGTGCTGTGAAAAATTTGAAGACTTCAGGACTATTACACATAATAAATAATAGGGTAATAAAGGATCCATCAGTATATATCACCACATGCAAAATGGTTTTTTTGCTCTAAGGAAGTACCTAGTTTTGTGTTTATGAGTTCAAAATATTACAAGTATATATTAAGTCATTAACTAATGCCTAAACTTGGTAAATGATTTATAGATTTCCCTATGATTTATCATTTATGGCATATAGCTTTTAATGTATTTGTCCAATTTAAGTTATATTTCTGTACTATGTGGTAATCACAGTGATTACTTTTATTAAATAATGTATTGGGTTGAAATGCCATTTTGCTTTACAAATTCACACCGACTTGCTTGTTTTTACCATATTTTTTGTTTCCAGTATTAGCATTCTATGTACAGTTGCATTAAACTAGCTGAGCTAGGCAAGCATTCAACCAAAGGACTTCATTTATATGATGCTCAAAATTGTGAAACACAACTAACTGCTCAGCTCCAGCAGCAGAATTTGCAATGCAGATGATTAAATTCCCATAAACTGGGATTCCCATAAACCTCCCCAAACACTGGAAAACTCGACAAAAAAGTAGAAAGTGAGAAAGGGATGGACTCAGGTCAGTTGCCTAAATTGAATTGTCATCTGATATTCCCTACTGATTATGAACTCATGTTAGGAGCACCTCATCAAGTGCTTTTTAAGATGGCTGAGGATATCCAGTAGGTCCTATAACCAGCTCTGGGCATGTATCTCAGACAGACATCTCAAATGGCAGCTGACATGAGGTTGCAAGGTATTGAGTCACATATTCCTGAAACTTTCTCTTATTTTAAACCTATCACAACCAGGATTATGTGGGAGAAGGGTGCGTGTGTGTGTGTGTGTGTGTGTGCAGATCTTGTTTTAGGTGTCTGGAGAATATTCAAGTCATAAATTGGGAGGAATATATCTTGGGGAAGTAATTTCTGCTGCCTGCAACAATCATTGCCTAATGCAAAAAACACAAGGAGCTGCTGGAGAGTACTCTGAAATGTAACTAGTGGAATGTACAAAGAAATTTCTCTGGTCCAGCTTTTTGCTTGCTTGTTCATCTGTTTTTCCCATTGCTTTGTCCATTTTTATTCTAAACAAAACAGTTCCAATTTCAAACAAAATACTTCTACATTAGTTTGCAATATAGACTCAAACCTCATGCTAATAAGAGGTAGAGTTCAAATCACCATTTTGGAGAAAGGGTGAATTTTCTAATTGTTAGGTTAATATGCAGAAAGTTGACGTTTCCTTCAACAACAAATCAAATCAACTGGAATAAAGAGAGCTCTGAATATCCTTAACAAGTAAACTCCCTCCAGCAGCTTATATACATACTTGCTATTTCAAATGTTTTAATGCAGGAGATGGATAGATCTACATTATGATCAGCAGAGCATGAGCTGAAAAAAATGTTTGTTTCCCTCTGAGAAGAGGTTTTAGTGAAGTCCTGCTGTCCCTGCATATGAGGATAACCATTGTGCTGCTCTCTCCAGGAATGGGAAGTGAAAAGTTCCATCTCTAAATGCACCTAGGCCAGTGTCCATACCCATACTCCCTATGCATTAGCCAAGTTTTACAAAATCTCTCATAGAACCATAGAATAGTTAGGATTGGAAAGGACCTCAAGATCATCTAGTTCCTCCCCACATCTCTGTTCCTCATCTACTACACCCTGAAGATCCTGAATGCTTAAATAGGTTAAACATTTTATTCTCTTTTTCACCCCTTCCCCTCCATAGTAAAAGAGTTACTGTATCAATCTCAGAAAGTGAAGTTTTGCATGTAATTAGAAGTGTAATTAACTTAGAATTCTATGGATAGATAACTTACCTAATTTTATGTATAATAGTCCATTCATGGAGACCATCTCAAGAAATATTTATGAAACATCATATGTTGAAGCATTAGTGAATTCTTTAGGTTTATATTAATTCACTATTAGCAATAAATAGCAAATTATAGATCTATCTACATTCCATTGAACTCATGCAACTAACTGTTCTAGCTAATAGCTACAGCCCTAAATGTTATGAGACATGAAGAGAAGATAGAGCCACAAAGCAAACACAGCTCCAGGAATGAATTCACAAATTAAGAAAATAAACTGGATTCCACATACATTTCACAGTTATGTTCACTGTGGCTCAATTTGTTCATCAGGAAGATTTTTTAATGTCAGACGATACATTTTATGTCTTATAATTTTCAATGCTATGCTAATCAAACATTGGTGTCATAAATACCTGGCAAAGTGTGTCAAATCTGACTTTGATAAAATAGTGTGCTGTTCACCTTGACACCTTAGATATATATATATATTTATATATAAATGCCCTGATACTGCCTTAAATTTATCAGGGAAATCTGTGAAAATTACAGAAGAGTGCCAAACAGATAGGATAAAAAATATTTTTCATGTAGGAAGTACTATATATTTTTAGAAGGCATTTAAAAAATGCGCTGTTACTAGCAATTATCTCTTCTGCAGTTCCACAGGCTACATTAAATGATCATTCCTATTAAGCTCTAATTATATTTCTTGAATAAACGTGTTGATTACTTTGCATCTAAAGAAGATTATTCAGTTAAAATTATCCAGCGCACAAATTGTTTTCAGCTGTGCTATATTGCATTATCACTTCAGCAAGATAATAATTTATAAAAAATATCTGTCAGTAGGTGAGAGAAGAGCCCTCCAATCTTTAGGATTTCTGCTAGCTTCTATCATATTTATTTTGCTTCATTATTCTCATAATTTTCTTCTAATTTCTTAGAAATTGATAAAGTAGAATATGCAGAATACTTAAGTAATAATAATTTATAAAGTAGAATATGCAGAATACTTAAATAATAATAGTGCAGAACCTTTTTTCATACAAATTAGCCACTGTTGTGGTTTAAGCTCAGCCAGTAACTTAGAGCCACGTAACCATTTACTCACTCCCACCTCCTCTTCCCTCCCCTCTGCTCCAGGGGGGATGGGAGGAGAATGAAAAGAATGTAGTTCCCACAGGTTGAGGTAAGAACAGTCCAGTAACTAAGGTATAACACAAAACCACTACTGCTACCACTAATAATAATGGTGATAAGGGAAATAGCAAGGGGAGAGAATATAAAACTAAAAGAGGAAAAGACAAAGAAAACAATAAACAGAAGCGATGTACAATACAATTGATCACCACCTGCAAACTGATCTGAGCAGTGATCTGGGCCTTCCAGGTAACTTCCCTCACTTTATATACTGGGCATGACATGCTGTGGTATGGAATACACCTTTGACTAGTCTGGGTCAGGTGTCCTGTCTCTGCTTCCTACCAGCTTCTTGTGTCCCTCCTCACTGGCAGGGCATGAGAGACTGAAAAGTCCTTGATCAAGGATGAGCACTACTTAGCAACACCTAAAACATTGGTGTGTTATCAGCGTTGTTCTCAGACTGAAGTCCAAAACACAGCACTGCACCAGCTACTAAGAAGGAGAAAAACAACTGTTACATCTGAACCCAAAACAGCTACTGAAAACAGTTAAATAAATTGCAAGCTCAGTGCATAATTCCTTTCTTATTAATGCAGTTTAAATCCTAGTTTCCAAACCCAGCCTGCATCAAGACACATCTCCTTCTTTTCACCTCTCTTTTTTGTGATGTCAATTCACACATTTCCACCAATTAAGAATTAAAAAAAACTTTTTAAAGAGCTTTTTCCTGGACAAGAACATACTGAAAATATTGCTGGTACAGTAAAAAAATTAATGAATAAGGCAAGATGCATTTTATCTCATTTACATGGTAGCAACATCCTTCTATCTGGAAAAAAAAAAAAAAACACAAAAATCAAAAAACCAAAACTATCAAAGTATAAAATGTATTCAAGCAATTAGGTTACTCAGGTGAAAAAGAACAGGTCCTAGGAATGTCCTTCAATGGAAAGAATTTATATTCACCTTCACTGATGCCCTTTTGAGATGTATGTAATTTAATCCTTACTTTACATGTCGATACATCTACTCCAAAAAAAGCACAATTATACCCATAGCAGTCCTGACATATCTGTTCTGCAAAGCTTCTGGTGTTAAAGACTTCACAGACTTGCTATGGATTTTAGTACTGCTCTCTTAGTCATTAGAAAATTTTATTAATTTTCTAATTAATTTTATCAAACTTGCTCCATTATTTCTTATGTAGTTCACCATGTAAACAGGGTGCAAATTATTGCACTTGCAGGAAGCTTTTATGGATTTGAAGAGTATTCTCATGCTGAATCCACATGCACACACACACCATTTTGATCATCTTCAAATTAAGCAATTCTCACAATACATTATCTCATAAAAGTCTTGTAAGTTACTAAGAAAAACATGTCAAAGATAAGCAGTGTAAAGCTACAAGGGGCTGTCTAGAGCCAGAGCATGTTAATATTTTTAATTAGAGATATTTTTTCTGTTAGTGAATTACACAACCATCAGTATTTTGGAGGAGTGGCTTTGAATTCAAGATGACACTGGAAACTATGAGCATGGCTACACAGGAGATGCTACTTTTAGATCAGAACAGTCAACTGCTTGAAGGCAGGTGGGAGAGTAGCTGATTAGTGACAGCTTTGACAACAAGAGTGTAGAAAGTGACCTGTGGTAACAATACTAACATAATGCAAAGGAAGAAAATATTATTTTCAGAGGAATGAACATCAGCAAAAATAAAAAGGCAAGCAAAGACATCCTTGGGCTCTACCTGTCAGAAATGTGGTCCTCCAAAATACTGTATTTGGTTACAGACAGGGAGTTCATCAGGTGCATCAGTTAGAAAATCTGTAAGAGTGCATGCTGAATGGTGCAACACAAACTTATGCAATATGCAACATTATACAAAACAACAGGAACAAACATTCATTTCAATCTGCCATGAAATTCACAACCTTTGTTTTGCTGTGCTAGCTTCAGATACTGAAGAATTTATTTTTTAACCAAAATATATTAATTCAGTTAAACTACATTTTTTGATGTTTGCATACCTATACTGATCGCTGAAATGGCAATGAGAAAGGCAATGAAAGGAACCTGATCCACCTCTCCTTCCTTGTATTATCAGACCAATGAGTGGTTAAAAGTTAGGCATTTTTCATTTAAGATGAATAGCTTTAGCAAGAGAGAATATTGACCAGCCTTTATTTTTCCTTTTGGAGCTGTTCCACTTTGTAATAATAAATTAGTAATTCAGCAGGTGAGAAACAATGGCATTACTGCCTTAAAGGCTAGGGCACACAGCTGGGAAATTAAAGTTTCATGTTCAGGTCCCTGCTCCAGTGAATATTCAAAATTCATCAGAATATGTTCAAAGACTACTAATACCAACTCAAATAGCTTAATTGGGATAGTCTGACGGCATGCACAAACTGACAGAGTAGCGGCATCGAGCAGGAGCTCTCATCTGTTAGATGACTACCCTGTCAGCAGGTTATTGTGTATTTAGGAGGCAGTGATTCCTGGATTGATTTAATTTTTTACATTGCAAGTTAATGGTCAGTCCATTGTATTACTGGATGGAATAGAATAATGTCTTCTCAGTGCTTTCAAAAGGGCAAGCTACCTGGTTCTACAGCTACTTACTTCCATGATAAGATGCTTTGTCTTAAGAGGAAATTGTTCTTGGCATTTATTGCTGGATGGCTTGTATAGCTGAGATCTTCACTCACTATGCAGATTTCTATCAATGTAATTCTTCCATGTCTTATCATCACAGGTAAACTTTTATGAGTCTAATCACTCACATCATAACTCTTCTGTTAAGTCCATGTGCCTATAAGATGCATCCGCAAGTCCCAAGGGAACTAGCAGATGTTATTGTGAGGCCAATCTCAATAATCTTTATTATGAAGCATGAGCAAATACTCAAAGGCTGGACCAAAGCACATGCCAAGGCCATCCTTGGCAAGTGACTTGATATTTCTGTTTAAGTAGAGGGACTGAACCAGGTGACATCCATAGATCCATTCTAGACTCAATCATTCTGTGATAGTGAATTCTTTTGGAAATGACTGTCATACAGATTTCTCTACAAAGCTAGATCCAAGTCAACATGGGAAAAGCTCCCATAGTGGACTTCAAGTATAATGTGAAACTCAAGAAAAATACTCACTTCCATAATTTAATTCCTTTAATGGAAATTTCCCCAGATATCTTCTGATGCACATGTGTAAGACTGGCACTATCAGCATATGTCTGTGTCTCTAAGGCCAACTAAGATCTTCATAGTAGGTGCTGGCAGAACAGTCATAGAAGGCATGTTGATGTTGCATCCTGTACAACAATGATGGCTATCTGTCCAAAATATCTTGAAAACATCTACTTGTGTTCACAATAAAGATAAAGATTTAGTCTTTATGTAACACTTTCACTACAATACTCATAAGGAGAGGAGAAGACCTAAGTCCTATGCTTTCTTGACTCTGTAATAAAGCTTTAAAAAAAAAATCCTTGTTAAAGTTTAATTACCAGACTGAGGAAAAATAGTAGTGGGAAAAGTGCTATGGTTGTATAGAGTGAAAAGGGAAAGAAGCGCAAACAAGAGAACAAGAGTGAGCTCAAATCTGCAGGTCAGTCCTAGAAGTAGTCCTCTTATAATTGGGCTCCAAGTTGAACTTCAAAGGTGTTTATGCACTTCATTCAGTAATTGGTTAATGTAGAGGACAGTCCTTCAGCATAACTTCCAGCAACAGAAACTCCAACAAGTTGACAGCACCGGCACTGTGGTCCCAGGTCATATTTCAAATACAAGAGAAAAACCAGCTTAAAGAAAGGTTTTCTTAAAATCTGTTTGCATAAAAGTTGTATAGCATTTCAGGGATTCTCCACATTCCCATTTCTTTATGCAGGTTGAAAATACAAATATGTTTGATAAAATATGTAATATAGTATCAATAATAATAAACATTTTATTATTTATAGAATAGAGTAAAATTTATTGTTTTGGAATTAAACACCTGTTAAGTTTGGTATTCACACCCAGTGAGCTTTCTCAACAAAAAAAAAAAAGAACATGATTCTGCCACTGCAAGTTTCCTACACTACATTAACTACTCCTTTTAGAAGTAACACCCTTTTTAAAACATTCAAATCCATTTCATGCATGTTGATACCACCCCAGAAGTAAGACAGGAGTGTTTAATATGTCTGTTTGGAAAAATGTAGTCAAAGTCTATTATTAGTACCATAAAAGACTATTAATCATGCAGAGTGATATTGATATTGAAGCACAAATAATATTCCAATTTAAGTTAAAAAATTTGAAACTATAGACAATGCAGTTTAGAAAACAAAGCAGTGCTTTGATGAATATATGCCCACATCTTGTGATCAGGCTACTACATTGCAGAATGTTTTAATAAACATGTCATGTTACAATTACAAGAAATATTCCAGTAGAAAATAGGATAAGCAGAACTAATTAGTTGAAATATGCAGGACAAAGAATTACCCTTAAAATTTTTACAGCACTGATTTTGGTATTCCCTTTGAATGGTTTATCTCATTAAATTAATTAGTTTTACAGGAGCTTTCAAAAGGATAGTTGTTATCTAAAGTCTTAAACATCAAATTTCCTACATACTAGAGTTGCCTGTCTATGGTTTAAATTATTTAAAGAACAAATAAAATCATTAGCAAGCTTGGTTAAGAGAAGATGTTAATTTATAAACCATATCTTCATGAATACATCGCTTTTCAAACTAACTACAGACAATACTGAAAAAGGAAAAAAAATTATCAGGGTTTATGGAATTGTACAAATATAAACAGAAAATACTGCAGAATTTGAACCTCCAGCTTACAAAGTTTAGATAAATAACCATGACATACTGAAACTAGAAAAACAAACTTCAGCTTCCAAAACTGACACGCAAGTAAAGTTTCAGCTCAGAAGATTGACATTATATTACATCTATTTCAGGGGAACAGAAAGAAGATGACAATTCATATGCAGTGGAATAAAAGGTAACAAATGGAAGACACAGAGAATACAATTTAAAAGGGCTAAATAAAATTCAATATGTAAAGAGCTTTAAAATATTTGGAGGTTTATTTACATTTAATATAGCATTTAAAGTAATTTATCTAAAATTAAGCATACTTGTTTCAATATAGCATTTTTATCAGTTTGATGCTCGAAACATTGCTGTCCAATGTTTTGGGCAGCAAACAAAACCTGACATAATTATAATTCTAAAATTATTTTTGTTCATCCTCCATTTTTCATCTGAGATCAAAAAACTAGTGTTATCATCCTGTCTATGGAAGATAAAATATTTCAACATAAATGTATATTGGTAAGTTGCACATGTAATAGACCCAGCTGTGTATTTGTTATCCCATTAACTAGATTAACAACATGCAGTGAAAACATATCTCATCTACCAGTTATATTGCTTTGTTCATCTTATACATAGCTGCTGATAAATGGGGCAATAACATGTTAGAAATGCTGAAGCTGTCTATATAACATCACTTGAATAGCTTTTTTGTCATTAATATTTAATAAATTAATTAATGTGGTGAAGTAATAAACTCAAAGCTTTTTTTTTTTTTGCAATAGCCATGAAGCAATATATTTTGGCTGCTAAAAATAAAGTTAAAGATAAATGTTTTTCGTAGGCAGCTTCAAAGAAAATTATTTACACAATGCTTACACAGCACTTTTAAGAGAAAAATGTAAACATTCCACATTTAATTAATAAAAAAACACTAATGGGGCAAAAATTGGAAAAAACTTATCTCTCATTCATGTATTCCAATTTCTGTTTACAGTTTTTTTCATTCTTATTGCTACTCCAGTAACTGGCAGAGTTTAATTTTGTCTAATGCATAAGCACAAAATAATGGAGAAAGACATTTGTCACAAGACTACCCTTGTAGAAGAAAACAATCTATCTGACTACTACTGAATTAAAATAATTTATTTATTGAAGTTTCTTGATATGGATTTTGATACAGAAGTTCTGTGTTTGGTACCCAGATAAAAGGATGTTTCCTTAGTATCAGGATATATTGAAAAATGTGTGACCTGAGAGCATGATGTAAATGGCATAGAATAAGGGGTGGATACTGTCCTGTTTTCAGCCGTTCTTTTCTCCTTCCTAGTAGCTGGTGCAGTGCTGTGTTTTGGACTTCGGTCTGAGAACAATGCTGATAACACACCAATGTTTTAGGTGTTGCTACGTAGTGCTTATCCTTGATCAAGGACTTTTCAGTCTCTCATGCCCTGCCAGTGAGGAGGGACACAAGAAGCTGGTAGGAAGCAGAGACAGGACACCTGACCCAGACTAGTCAAAGGTGTACTCCATACCACAGCACGTCATGCCCAGTATATAAAGTGAGGGCAGTTACCTGGAATCAGTCAGTAGGTGGTGATCAATTGTATTGTGCACCACAATAAAATTTGGGGTTTTTTTCCCCTTTCCCTTTTGGTTTTATATTCTCTCCCCTTGTTATTTTGTTCTCATTATCATTGTCATTAGTAGCAGTATTGTATTGTACTTTAGTCATTGTACTGTTATTATCACAAACCACGGGGTTTGCATTCTTTCCATTCTAATCCCCATCCTGCCTGGAGGGAGGAAGAGGAGAGGTGAGCAACTGGCTGCATGGTGCTGAGTTACCAGTTGGGCTTAAACCACAACAGATGTGAAGACTACTAGCTTGTAAAGCCATGCAAGAAAATGCTGAGTGTCCAAGGAACATAAAAATGTCTGTACCGGGACAAACTGATGATTTATCTAGCACAAAAGCTTGTCTATGAAAATGGCCAGCAATAGATGTTTAGGAAATAACAAAAACAAATTAAGAGGCTGCAAATCTGATTAAGAAATTTATACCACACACATTTTACAGAACATTTGTGTTTCAGAGTATAAAAAAAAGACATATGCTCCTGATTTTCAATTACTTATATATAAGCAATAAGAAATAAGACAGATACTTGAATTCTTATGAGTGTTGTATGCTATGAAGACTACAGGAATCACTTATCTGCCTCAGCGGGCATTTGCTTTCTGCAAGGTCAGCAAACTACCTGACAACAGCAAAATGACTTGCAGTGTAAAAAGCAAAGTAAGTCTACAGTTCTTTATGTTCAACCTTGAAATGTTCTCACACTAAGGCAGCACTGGTGTGGAAGCACTACTGATGGAAGGAAGAAACAGAGTACCAAGCTGAATCAAAAGGTTAGACAGTGACTTTGTGTGACTGTGTCTATGTGTGAATATATACCTATACAGATCCACTTTCTTTCACATTATGAAGTGTGCTAAATTTCTCTGAGGAGATTATAATATATTTATTTAATGATGGTGGATTGATATTAAAACAAAACAAACAAAGAAAACCCCAGTCCAACTTTTTTGTTAGACACTGGAGAAGGTATCTGTGCTAAGGTCTTCTACAATAACTGTGCAATTCAGGACTAAACTGGACCAGTGACACTTTGAAATAAAAGCAGGTTGCAGCTTCCATCTGTAGGCACTGAATTTATTTGCAAATGCAACAGTGACCACTATCACACTGTGACTTTCTTACTTTTGACTCTGTGTTTCTCCATGTCTTTTCAAAGTGTCTCAGTATTGATATTTACCATCATATATAGCAATTGTATTTCTCATGGCTTGTTTGTTTTTCTACTTCATTTAGATTAGGTTTGTGCCACACTCTGCTTTAACCTCCCTGCAGTGGCTACACATGTATATAGTCTCTACACCAATTTACGTAAGAAATAATGGAACTTAAATAGAATAAGGCATATGAAGCACATGTGAGCCCAAAACATTAAAAAACTGAGAATAAGGGCTTGGTAGCTATTTGATGCTAGCAATATAACTAATTAATTATAAAGTCATAAACAAAAAAAGCTTTACGACTGAGAAAGCACAACAAATAGATGAGGTTCTTGCACTTGGGGACAGCTCTGGAATCCCTTCTGAATTAATAATATAAACAACATTTGTAGTGGGTTAAAACTTAAAGAGGGAAAGTTTAGATTGGATATAAAGAAGAAATTCTTTACGGTTAGAGTGGTGAGGTACTGGAATGGGTTGCCCAGGGAGGTTGTGAATGCTCCATCCCTGGCGGTGTTCAAGGCCAGGTTTGTCAAAACCTTGGGTGGCATGGTTTAATGTGATGTGTGCCTGCCCATGGCAGGCAGGTTAGAACTAGATGATCTTAAGGTCCTTTCCAACCCTAACTATACTATGAGTCTATGAATCTATAATAGAATTATCCATAATCAGTCACCAATAATTTAATGTAAAAAAAGTCTGTAAGTCAATTTTTGTAAAAATGGGGTTTTAACAATGTTCTGATGAAAGACTAAACTTTCAGTGAGTACATTGACCAGAAAGATTGAGCTTTTCCTTAATGTTCTGAGTATTGCACAATGTGTCCTGGCATCCGTGAGAAGCCTCCTGTCTAAAATGTCAGTAATAAGCGACATAGTATATGTATTTTGTAACACTGCCAAACAAAACATATATGTATGCACATTTTACACATGTATGTGAAGGGTATGATCAACAAAAGACAATGAAGTGTACAGTTTTCTAAATATATGGCACCAACTCCATGGTATTGTATATACAGTTAATTTGGAATATAAAGGACTAGAAAGTGTGCATATGAACCAATAAGTAGTGGCAGTAACTTTTAAAGTGCACTTCTAAAAAAAATCAGTCAAGTAAAATTTTATTTTAATATTTTAAAGAAGACAGATGAATCAGACTGTTGTCACAGTGATCTCTAATTCTCTGAGAGAAATAATATGCATAGGTGTATATAAATATTTATATATGTGTGCGTGTACTTTGTATTCTGTAAATATGTGTGTATGTAAACATATTCAGCTTGACTAATACATATTTACTAACCCCAGACAGTTGTGATTTTTTATTGATAAACAGGGTCAAAACTGTTTTTTGAATAGTTATTATATTTCCCTCACAGTGGGTCAACTGAAATCAATTAGGTTGTTCTACTGACTTCTGCTGAGCTCCAGGTAAGTACGTGATCTCCATGAGTTCTAATAGCTTCTTTTGCAGGGGAAAGAAATTTAAAAAATGGTCAAAATGTTCTAGCTTTAAAGACAGATTTTTGATATTGATTCAAACTTTCATCTCTAGTAATGAACTGCAGAGGGAGTACATGTTCACCTCTTCCACATGGAGCATAACTCCATCAGCTATGCCAAGATACCATAGTCTACTAATGAACACATAGCAAGATACATCACTTCAGCAAATGTTGCTTCAAGTACTGACTATTAAAACCAAACAACCAAAAACCCAGTCTACTGGATACATTAAAAAGTACACACAGAGATCTTCCAATTTTTCAGGGTCAAAAGGTACTAAGACACAACAGAGGTAAAATTAGTGGCAATGAGTTACTATCACAGTAACAGTAATAGACCTTTTCTATCTCAGAATAAAATATCTACACAACAGTAAAAGTAGACATTGCAAAGGTGACAAATAAATTAGTGAAACAGTTAACCTTGTTTAAAATTCTGAGATTTTTTTTCTATGTGAAAAAAAAGTGAGAAAGCATGGTTAAAACACAAAATATGGCATACTTTGTAATAGTAGATTATATCAACTATGGAATAATGAATGTCAGAATGTATGCAAAACATGAAGTTACACAAATCAGACAGTGTCAAGGGTACTGCTCAAATATACTTATCAAATATTTCTTCAAAATCATGTATAAATGAAGAAAACTGAAGGATGACAAAATAAATGTTTATCTGCTAATGAAGTTACTGTTTCATTATTGGGAGAAAACTGTAAATTTTTTTTCCTATTCTTGTGTAAGTTTGTGCCCACAGTTTCTTTAATATGCTTAACAGTTTCCTATATACTGTGTGCCATATCATTATCAGTCCTGCTAAAAACTGTCTCCATTCTTGGTTTTTAATCTATAATCTGTACTCCTTCCCTGTGTCACTGAAAAAATGCAAAACTTAGGTAACCTATACTACACAAATCATACCAAGAACTTTAGCTATTTATAACTATAATTCAGGGGCTGACAGATTCCACATGAGACACAGCTTGCTTCCTGCAGAATCTCTTTTCCATTTCACAATGTACAAACTCGCCAAAAGTCTTTGGAAAGCAATTAAGAGGGATATGGATATGTTACATGTTTGTAAAGTAGCTAGATTCCCAAAAGTTAATGAATGAAGCATATTATCCTGCCTTACTCTTCATTCCTTTTCCTGGAAAAGATAGTAACAGACAATATTATCTACTCTGTGTGATATGCATATGACATATTTATTTGGAAGGGCATTTATTTCACCACTATTTCACTGTAAAGGCAGACTGCTGTTAAACAGCAACTGAACCTGAAGGCATGCTTCACTGAAATTTAAAATGAACTGACATTGTTATTTGAAGGAAACTGGACAAGAACTATTTATAAAGCAAAGGGGAAAAAAACCCAAACCACCAAACAGATCAACAATCACTGTTGAAATTCATTCCCAGAAGTTGCTGTTGTGAATATAAACACCAGACATCTTGCGACTCTGTGGTGTGAAATTCATACTGTTTTGAATATAATGGATAAAATTACAGAATCACAGGATGATTAAAGTTGGAAGGGGCTCTTGAGATCATCTAGTCCAAATGTCTTACCAGTGTCAGTTGGACCAGGTTGCCCAAGACTGTATGTACTAGCATTTCCACAGATGGGAGACTCCATAGCCTTTCTGGGTAACCTGTTCCAGTGTTTGAGCACTCTCACAGTAAAAAATGTGTTTTCTTGTGTTCAGATGGAATTTCTTGTGTTTCATTTAGTGCCCATTGTCTCTTGTCCTTTCACTGGATTCAAACAAGTCTGTCTCCATCTTCCTTATTCCCTTCTATCAGCTACAAATACAGATAGATTGCCTTGTGTGTTCCTTCCCTTCTCTACACTGATATTCAGGGGCAGCTCTCTCAGCCTCTTTGCACAACAGATGCTCCAGCACTCTTAATCATCTCTGTGGCCCTTCACCAATATGTTCATATCCTTATTGTACTGGTGAGTCTAGAACTAGGTCCAGAAGTCCAGATATGTCTTTCCAGGGAAGAATCACCTCCCTGAACTTCCCAATCCAGTAAAGGTCTTTCTAATGTCACCCAGGAAGCTGTTGACTTGCCTTGCCACAGGAACACATTGCTGGCTCAGTCAGCTTGTGCTGGTGGCCATAACCCAGGGTCTTTTTCTGCAGTGGTATGCTCCAGCTAATTGGCCCCCATTATGTATTGATGCTTTTGTCTTGGCATGTTCCTTTGCTGAACTTCATGAGATTCTTGTCAGTTCAGATCACCAGCTTGTCATATCCTTCTTAATGTCAAAAACACATCTGGTACGCCAGCCATTCCTCACAGTTTTGTATCACCTGTGAACTTGCTGAGGGTGCACTCTGCCCTGGCACCCACATCATTAAGGAAGATGTTGAACAGTACTGGTATCAGTACAGTATACCACTAGTAACTGGCCTCCCACTGGAATTTGTTCCACTGACCACAACTCTATGCACCCATTCATTCAGCCAATTTTTTGATCCAACACACTGCTCAACTAATTGTCCACTTATCTGTCCACTGTATCTAACCTGTACTTTGTCAGCATATCTGTTATAATGTTATAGGAGACACTGTCACAACCCTTACAACAGCTACTGCTCTTGTACCATTCAGCAAAATAGTCATCTCATTGCAGAAAACTATCATGTTGATAAAGGATGATCTCCCTTTCATAAATTGAGGCTGACTACTCCCAAATATTTTAATGTCTGGAAATGATTTCCAGAATCACTTGCTCAATTGACCTCTAGGGAATTGAGTGGAAGCTGACAAGCCTGTAGCTCCCCTGGTTCCTTCTTGCCTTTCTTGAAGATGGGAGTGGCATTTACCTTCTTCCAGTCTTCAGGAACCTCCCTCAATCATAATGACTTTCCAGAGTGGCCTCTCAATTGTATCAGCCAGCTCCCTCAGCACCTATCAGGTTGCATGGATTTTTGTACAACCATTTAAATGCACCTTAACATGGTCCTGCTTCTTGTTCCAGACTTACCCTTTACTCTCAGGAATCTGGGATTCCTGAAGGCCAATTTGCTGGCAAAGACTGAGGCAAACAAGGCCTCAGTACCTAGGCCTTTTCCATGTCCTTTGTCAGTATATCTCCTCCTCTATTCAGCAGCAGGTCTGTGTTTTTACTAGTCTTCCTATTACTGTTGATGTACGTGTAGAATCCCTTATTGATGTCTTTCACATCCCTTGCCAGAATTAACTTCAGTTCAACCTTGGCTTTCCTAATCTTATAACTGAATGACTGAACATGGAATGCCATGTGTTGAACAGTAACTCTATACTTTGCCAGGGCCTCCTGCCCCCACTTCTGCCTCTTGCACACTTCCTTTTTATGTCTTAGTTCATTCAGGAGCTCCTTGTTGATCCACGCAAGCTTCCTACTGCATTTGCATGACTTTCACTTTGATGGATGAACCTTTGTTGAGCTTGAAGAAGGTATTTTTTGAATATCAGTCAGCTCTCTTCAACCCCTTTTCTCTCTAGGGATGTACCCCATGTGATTCTTCCAATCAGATCCTTGAAGAGGTTAATGTCTGCCCTACTAAAATCCAGGGTTGTGGTTCTGCTTTTTGCCCTGTTACCTCCTTTTACGATTCTAAACTCCACCATTTCATAGTCACAACAGCCAAGGCAGCCCCCAACTTTCACATACATGATAAATTCTTCATCTTTGTAAGCATCAGGTCCAGCAGAGCACAGCTCCTTGCTGGCTCTCACTCACCAGTGTCAGGATGTTGTCAATATATTCTAGAAATCTAGATTGCTTGAGCCCTGTGGGATTGTCCTTCCGGCAGGTATCATGGTAAAGCCCACCATGAGAACTAGTCTGTGAACATGAGGCTTCTGCAAGTTGGCTCTCTTATCAATGCATCTCTTTTCAGTCCTAGAGAATTGTAGATCACAAAAGTGAAGCTAGAACAGAAAAATGTCAATCAAAATATTTTTAAGACTTATATCCTACAGTGTATTTCACCATAAATTAAAGCATAAGGTAGAAGCTAATGCAACAGATAAAGTTTTCCTTCCCTATGAAGTTTAACCAATTTAAATCTTATCCCCATAGTACTTCAAAATACTGGTCAAATTCACCTTTGATTAGAATCAAATTAGTAATTTAGAGTTGCCATTTGTGCATGTCAAAACAAAATTAAACTTCCTGACTTAATATTTGAAGGTGGAAACACGCTATATCATCATAAAATTATTTAGATTAACATAATAATGTAATGTTGAATAAAGACTAATATAATAAATATTTTAATAAAATTAACATATTAAATAGTGAAGGTGCAAAGGGCTCATCTGAAAGTGATGAACAGTCACAATTTTTTGAAAGCAGTAGAAGTTCAAATTACTTTATGCATTCCAATTCATGTCTTGTTAATATTAATATTGTCTGGATACCTAGTGTCCTGGGTTCAGCAGTAGCAGACATTTTTTCTCCTTCTTGGTAGCTGGTGCAGTACTGTGTTTTTTACTTTTGGCCTGGGAACAGTGCTGATAGCACCGATGTTTTTAGTTACTGCTCAAATGTTTGGTCTGGCAAAGGACTTTGTGAGTCTCATGCTCTGCCAGGGAGGAGGGGAAGCCAGGAGGAAGTAGACAGGACACCTGACCCAAACTAGCCAAACAGGTATTCCATATCATAGCACGTCATGCCCAGGATGTAACGGAGAGTTACCCAGAAGGGCTAGTGCTCTGGGGGGGGGGGGGTGGAGGAGGTGTTTGTCGGTGTTTGGTCAGGCGGGGTGGGGTGAGTTATTGGTTGGCGGGTGGTGAGGTGTTGTATTCTCTTCACTTGTTATTTCCTTTATCATTATTATTGGTAGTAGCAGTAGTGCTTTGTGTTATACCTTACTTATTAAACTGTTCTTATCTCAACCCCTAGGAGCTACATTCTTTTGATTCTCCTCCCCAACTCTCTGGGAGTTGGGAGAGGAAGGGGGGGAGTGATTGAACGAGCTGTGTGGCTGGGTTTAAACCACGACACCTAGGAGAGGCAAAACTGAATGTATACTTCCCACTCTTAATCTTTATCTAAGAATCATTCAGAGAATAGATAGAAGAGACTTTTTATAGGTGATTCTTCTAATTTAATTGCACCCTTTTCTTCCCCAGTCTCCATCCCAAAACTCTTTTCACTACTGTCTCAGTTCTCTGACAGATATGTTCAGTGAGTAAAATAGCAGAAGTCACAACTACATCTTCCTTTATTTCAGTGCACAACTTTTATTTTAAATCACTGAGGTCCCTGAGATGCTTACTATATATCAGCAAACTTTGTTGCTTTTTAAGATAATATATATATAGTGAGAAAAGAACAAAGAAACATATGAAAGAGATCCCTATAGGTTCATTTCTATTTATAAAAGAAATCTGATGAAAATAAGAATGAATCTGGAAGGTTGTGAATCTTCTATTTTCAATGAGAACAAATATGTTACTTTATAAATAAACAAATATCCCTGCACAAAAATGTTACCTTTTCCTCAAAACATTGTTACTACCTTATTGATAAATTAGTATCTTCCAAGTAACAGCAACTATTGCTTAGTTATTCTCTGCTTGGATTAGACTAGCAGGCAAAAGGTAGCAAGAAGGAATCTAGGTCAAGATGTATATACATTTATCAGACTATGACAGGAGCAAAAAGGTTAGAAATTCTCTCTTTTTGCTAAACATGTACTTGGTGTTCCAAAGATTGCACTGTACTGAGGAAAAATACAAATCCTTAGCAAGTGCAATATATCTATTCAGAGATAAACATGATAACTTCTAACTTCAGACGTATTCATACATTGAGATAAAAGATGAAAATCATTGCTTTATTTTTGTTCTGTACTGTGGTAAAAGCCAAAGGTCAGGTCAAAAAATGCCATCCAACAGCCTTGCTGTCTCTGAAAAAATTCCAGCAGCAGTTGGAAAATAAACAAAATTAATATAATTATTTCACTAAAACCCCCACAAATATTGACAAAAGAAAATCTGAAGATAGTATCAGCCAAAGAAAGAAAGAGAAAATAAGAAGTTTAGAGATCAAGGAAACATCATTGATATAAATATGGATTTTTTTTAAGTTAATTAGGAATAAAGGGGTGAAAGGGGTAACAATCACCAGAATTTTACACATGACAAGCAGGAGTTCACAAATATGAATTAAAGTAATGTCAGAACCTAGACTTTATCACTTCGCCATATGCTTAAATACCTTCTCTAAATGATAAGCAGTCTAGTCTGGTCTTCTGAAATCTTACACCTATATTGTTTTGTTTATTTGTTTAAAGCAAGCTTTTTAATGTGAAAGAATAAATTTGTTTGCATATGCTTGGTTAATTAAAGTACATTTTTACATCCAGTAAGAGACTGGGGAAAAAGTCACTTTGAGAAGACTCCTAAACCAGTACAGGTAGAACAGTATGTTTGAAGTAGCTTTCATAAGAGAGGTTAGAAAAAGTGCTTTGAACGAATTATGATGTACTGCTTCTGTCAAACCAAGAATTGAGTTCTATGGTGGTCTGTATAATTCACTGAGATTATAAGAAAAAAAAATCATGTGTGACAACCATTAGATTGGGATTGTCTTTCTGAAATTATTTCTAGCTTGTGCATGTATTTCTTAATCTATTTATTTTTAGCATGTCATCCTACTCATCTGTTCCTATTTTACAGAGCATTCTGCCTCAGGGTGGATTGCTAAAGGGAGCTAATTTGGCACAAAACCTCTTATGCGAGATTAAAGGGCAAAGTTTGCTTTGCTTTTTGTAACCTCACAAAAAAAATCTGACATCTACAGTACAGAGCGATGCATCATCCCAGCTCTCAGGCTGTCATCACAGACTTTCCAAGGCTGCAGAGCATTTGAAAGTCTCACAAATCTTTTTTAAGGTTTGAAAATATTTTCTGACTGAAATATTAAGCCTTTCCAGCATATTATCTGATTTTATTTATATTGAAATTGTAAGTTAATAAAGATTGTTACATTACAGACAAGAAGATGGTATGCTAAAGTAAACTTTCTGTAGGTGCTCCTGGTGAAAAGGTATCAGATGGTCCTGATATTAACTTGTTGTTAGTGTGAGAATTGCAATAAATTAAATTGTATTTTATCTTTCTTTTGCAAAATTGCAACTTTTGTTAAAACAGTATGTAAGATTATTATAATTAACAGGAAAAGAACACAACTTTTTAAACTCTGAAGACTCATTTGGTTTAAATACAAAAAAATCACCAAAAACAAACAAAAAAGGATTAATCTCCAGATAAAACTATCACATGAATTATCTGTTTATACACATCTCTTTCTATCACAGCAAAAAAAAAAATGCTGAAACATAACTAATTTGATTCAAACAACCTTATACATAGAATTGAAGAGTTACATACTTCCTCCTTACAATGGAGAGTGGCAGCACTTTCAAGCTTTTATGTGTTAACTATACTGTTTTTCATTACGTACAGGATGCTGCTGCAATTAGGTTTCATGATACAGAACGTGAGATGTCATGGTTTGTCATAATGTGGCACTTGCAGCACAAGCTAGTTCAGGCAGTTATGTCCAGGAACAGTAGAATATACAGTGAAAAATATGATAATCCAGTCATCCAGAGTAAAGAGTCAAGAACCTGAATGCCCCGAAAAAACAGTTCTAATGAAAATTACAGTTTCATTTTCAAAACAGGTATGATACCTGTGGGGTTCTGACAGTCCTAGCACTCAGGATTTCCTTGTTTCTATTGCTATCTTGGAAAAAAAGAAATTTGGAGCTTTTAGAAACCCCAAATCCATTTTCTGCCATCTGGAAAGCCTTGTCAGATGACTAAAAGCCCATGAGGTTTCAGAGGCTGTGAGAGACTGATCTGAAATCAGACTCCACTGTCCT
This sequence comes from Melopsittacus undulatus, assembly GCF_012275295.1. NCBI lineage: Eukaryota > Metazoa > Chordata > Aves > Psittaciformes > Psittaculidae > Melopsittacus > Melopsittacus undulatus. Next base: position 39,273,960 of record NC_047528.1, on the reverse strand, counting down.
CTCAAAGATTGGTCTGAGAAGCTGAGATGGAAATCCACCTATCTTTTGTCTCAGAGACGGGTGGGAGGAGCTGAGGTAAGACTCCAATATCCATTGCCTGGGAGAAGGGTGTGAGGAGCTGAACTGGGACTCCACCATCCATTGCCTGAGGGATGAGCGGGAGGGAGCTAAGATTCTTCCATCCGTTACCTCGAGGATTGGTGTGAGGTATTATCCCAAGAACTGCTGCAGACATGTGAGTGCAGACACATGCAGCTGAAGAGCTGGCTGCAAGACCAAGGAAACTGGTCCACCAGGAACGAGTAATATGTGACATGAAGAGCAGAGGTACTCCCCCCAGCTCTTTTTTTACAAAAGGGGAAACAATAATCACCAAGAGACACATCACCAATAGGCACATCGCCAGGGAGCCATTGTGATGAGGGTGACTCCAAAAGGACACCTCCATGAGGACACTCTCCACCGATGAGTAGTATGAACCCTGAGGGGCACCCACCATGAGACACAGCCATGAGGGCAACCCCACAAGACACACTCCATGGGGTACCTTCAAGGGGACTCCAGAAGGATGCCTCCACGAGGACACCCACTGCCAATGGACACCTGGGGGGCACTCTACTCCAATATTACAAGACTACAAACCCTGAAGATCTCCCACCATCAATGACAAAGACAATGGAACCCCAGGACACCACTGGATCCATGATGGTGACTATCTCTCTCTGCACACTGAAACCTTGCTTAATTTTCTACCTTTTTTCCAACCTGTCCCATTGCTATTCCCTTTATTACACTAATTTCCCCTTTTTTACAATAACTGTTTTTTTTGTGGGTTTTTTCTTTTTTAATTTGTAATAAACAAACTTTCCAATTATGGTACTTGTCCTTATTTGTGTCTTAATTTCACTCTTGGGACTGTGAAGTGAAACAGGGTCTGGCACTGCGTTTTTTCCTCCAATTGGACCCTGACAGTGACCACAAAGTTTTCTGGAATTTTGGTGTTCCTAGAATGGTTCTGAAGTTAAGAAACTAGAGGGCTATACAGTAACAATTACTCTTTATGATCCCATTTGTTTTTACTGTCCTGAGACTGTCACCTGTATAGGTGAATGTTATTTACCTGTAAACTAGTGAAGCCTTTGACATGGTTTCCATAGCACTCTCCTGGAGAAACCAGCTGCTCATGGCTTTGATGGGCATGCTCTTTGCTGGACAAAAAACTGGTTGGATGGTCAAGCCCAAGGAGTGGTTTTGATCGGAGTTAAACCCAGCCGGTGGCCAGTCACAATTGGTGTTCCCCAGGGCTCATTGCTGGGGCCAGTTCTGTCTAATATCCTTATCAGTCATCTGGATGAGAGGACCAAGTGCATCCCCAGCAAGTTTGCAGATGACACAAAGTTGGGTGGGAGTGCTGATATTTATGGGGTTAAGAAGGCTCTACAGAGGGATGTGGATAGGCTGGATCAATGGGCCAAGGCCAATTGTAGGAGGTTCATCAAGACAAAGTGCTGAGTCCTGAACTGGGTACACAACAATCTCCATGCAAATATACATGGGGGTCTAGGGAAAAGTGTCTGGAAAGATGCCCGGTGGAAAAGGACCTGGGGGTGTTGGTCAACAGCTAGGTGAATATGATCTGGCAATGGGCCCAGGTAGCCAAGGAGGCCAGGAGAATCCCGGTTTATATCAACAATAGCATGACCAGAAGGACTAGAGAAGTGATTGTCTGCCCATACTGGGCACTGGGGAGCCTACACCTCAAATACTGTGTTTAGTTTTGTGTTCCTCTCAGCAAGAAAGACTTCGAGGTGCTGGAGTGTGCCCACAGAAGAACAACAAAACTGGTGAAGGGTATAGAGCAAAAATCCTATGAGGAGTGGCTGAGGGAACTGGGGATGTTTAGTCTGGAGAAAAGGAGGATAAGGGAGACCTTATGACTCTCTACAACTACCTGAACAGAGGTTGTAGTGAGGTGGGGGTTGGTCTCTTCTGCCAAGTAACAAGCAATAAGATGAGAAGAGTCCTCAACTTGTGCCAGGGGAGGTTTAGATTGCATATTAGGAAAAATTTCTTCTCCAAATGGTTATCAAGAACTGGAAAAGAGTGCCCAGGGAAGTGGTTCAGTCCCCATCCCTGCGCTATTTAAAAGACATGCAGACATGTTGCTTAGGGCATGGTTTAGTGGTGGACTTTGGAATGTTAGGTTAATGGCTTGACTTGAAGATCTTAAGGACCTTTTTAAACCTAAATAATTCTATGAATCTATGATTCTGCGATTTACCATCCATTGTTTATATTATATATCAAGCCAATAGTGTTCCTAATTTGTCTAAGGAATACTGAATAGCATTTAGATAGCAAAATACGGAAAGATTCACATTTCCAACACTAGCTTGAAACTCTCATGCCTGTTCATAGCATTGCTTTGCAGTTATACTGCATGATGCCTCAGTACCACAATGAAGTTAAGCATAACAAAGATACCTTCAAGTCAGCATAAAGGCAACCATTCTGAAAATGCTGTAATTGTATTTGGGTGTCCAATGAAACATTCGCTGCTGCCCCTACAAGCCCACATTTCAGGCTTTGTCAATCAGAGCAGCCAAAGTGAGATGACCATCTTCGAGCAAAGAGTATTCATCATTTATTTTCCACACTACAGACTTTCCAAAGCCTTTTCAGGTTCTATTTCTACTCAAACATTGAATCCATATTGCTGTAACCCAAAACACTACCAAGTCTGAATACACACTTTCTGTCTTGATTTTTACCAGAAAGCCTTTAATCAATTTATTTTAACTGCCATATCCAACTGGTGAGATAAAATTCAGGCTATGAATGTATTTCAAAAATGAGGAACGGTCCCGAATTCGAGGGTGTGCTAGATGTTCATGACAGTTTTCGTATTCTTCCAGAAAATACCCAGAGAAAGTTCCTGGTGAAAGGTCGAAGCATGTGAATTCAGAATTTCCATTTCCACATGTTTTAACAGATGGGGTAACCCATGTTGGGGATTTTTTACTGTCACTGAAAAGTTTCTTGGCTTAAAAGCAGAAAAGGATCAACTGTGCCATTCTTAATATTAGATGTTTGTATTAGTTTGCATTTCACAAGCAATAGTTTAATGCAGCAAATTTACTTAAGAATGTGTGCCCTTTGGGGGAAAAAAATAAAATTAGAAGAAATTAAAATCCCCTTTCACTGCTTTGTACAGTTAGCATTGAACATGTGTTTATACGTTATTCCAAAATATGATGAGAGATTTAGAGTGCCCTTGCACTATAGCAGTGACCTGGAGAAATGCAAGCTCATTTCATGTCCTTCCCTATCAACATATTTGTGCATCAGTTCTGGAAACTTAAACACTGCACAGAAGGGTAAAAAAGGCACATCATTGAATCATAGAATCACAGAATAGTTTGGACTGGAAGGCACCTGTTAGAAATTAAAATTCCAAAATCTATGGAGGCACAGAAGCCAGACAATTATTAGAACTGTCAACAGACAATATAAGAAAGATGCTCTACAGGATGACGAATGATAATGCTAATTATAATTCTATGAGAAAAAGATTTAAATGAGATGGAAGGATTTTATGCAACAGGGAGTCTTGAAGTAGATTTTTTCAGGAGCATTAGGCAGATTTTCACATAAGCCTGCACATTTTTTGATACATGTGCTAAGACTAGCTATAGGAGCATTATAAGCACTTATTTGGATTTGGCTGACCTGCCAACAGCATTTACACTGATTTTAGTGCTTTAGTGCAAGTTCCTTACATTCTGTATCAGCAAAAATCGTGAGTGGCTTTTGCTGTCTTTACTCTTCCAATAACCCCTGAAAAACTTAATCCCTATGGTGATTCCCTTCAAAGGAAGAAGCAGTAATAGGAGATACAGAGACAAAAGCATCTATTTCACCTTTTATCACAGCTCCCAGCAAGGCTAGAAGACATAAGGGGAAAACAATAAAACAAGAGTGTAAGGGTGAAGTTGGAGAAGATAACTATTTATGTTGCCTTAGAGCATGGCCCTAAATTTACTTCTATATGCAGGCATTTTTTGGCTGTACTTTACATGTAATTATTTTTGCCTCTGGTAAATTCACTATTTGTTAGTTTATTTAATATTCTCTTGTTGGGTGGGAAACTGGCCAACAGGATGGGCTGAAAGAGTGTCGTGGTTTAAACCAAGTCCCCCAACTCCCGGAGAGTTAGGGAGGAAAATCCAAAGAATGTAGCCCCCACTGATTCAGATAAGAACGGTTTAATAGCTAAAGCATAACACAATAATAATGATACAGCAAACAACAAGTGAAGAGAATACAACACCCCACCAGCCACCGACCCATAACTCACTCCACCCTGCCCGGCCGAGCATCGCGTGCTCCCTCCTCCATTTTCTTCCAGAGCTCCCCCCTCCAGCTCTCTCTCCCAGTTGCATCCTGGGCATCACGTGCTATGGTATGGAATACCTCATTGGCTAGCCTGGGTCAGGTGTCCTGTCTCTCTTTTCTCCTGGCTTCCCCTCCTCCACCTGGCTGGAGCACGTCCTCAGAAAAAGCCTTGAACAAAAACACCCTCAAAACATACTTGCTATCAGCAACTGTTCCCAGCCCAGACGTCAAAACACAGCACTGCACCAGCTACAAGAAGGAGAAAAAATGACTGCCACGGCTGAACCCATGACAAAGAGTTACAGTAAATAGGGTTATATCGGGTTACATGGTGGCCAGTTACTAGTGGGGTTCCATCTAAACTGGAAATGCTTCCACTTCTTTTGATCTCTTAAAAATGAGTTATCTTACCCTCTAGGTATTATCTTTTCGTGGCTCCACTTTACGAGTTACATACCCTTAGGGAAACACTGCAGGTCATAGGTGGGGTTATGATATATGGGATGTTGAGTCTCTAAGATGGGGGCCAACACCTGACTTGGCAATAAAAATACACTTGGTCAACAGATGTGACAATGAAAAATATTAGTAGTGACTTATTCCAATGAGGACACAAGTTGTACGGACTATATAAAGCTTGCAAGCTCAGCTACAAATAGAGCATATGCAAATAGAGGTGATTCTGCTCTGTCTCTTACTTCATCATGAGCAAGGTGTGAAGTTTTCTAATGAATTGATCTAATGATATTGTACTGCTGGTTCTCCATCATTCAGAGACAATCATAAAATCTTTTAGCAATGATTCCCAACATCTCTTTTTTTTAACTAGCATTCATAAGTCCACATTTTTATGTGTACTGTGAACTACTAGGAAAAAGAAAAACGTAAGTTCACATGCACTTTTAAAATGCTATAGTTCCTAGGGAAAAATAGAATATGAATCACAAATATTTCATATTTAATCTGAAGGTTAAAAGGGTAAGAGAATGGAAAGAATTATATAAAATCCTATTATAGCCTAGATATCTTAAAGCAACATAAAGAAAAGCAACACACACCTAATTGCCATCTTTACCTATAAAGTTAAAAGAGGTCTTCTATAAAAATTACATATAATCAATATGAATGCAGCTATAAAAGGAACCACACATGGCACCCTGCAATTTAATACTGTCCTTATTACTGCTGGGTTCCACTTTTATATTTATAGTATGCATAATGAATGAATACATTTTAGAACTGATCCAAGGGGAAAAAATTTCTTTGCCTTTTGACATATCCTGAATCAACTACTTGTTTTTCTTAAATTAAAATTAAAATACATTTGGTTTGTGGTTGATCTGAGGAAGAATTGAGTTGGTTTTATAGAGTGAAGAAGCTACATGAAGAAGAACATTTAATTAAATAAAGAAAAATATATCACAGACATAATAAAAAAGTCAATCAGAGATAAGAATGAACAAATTAGCACCAGTAGCAAGCGCAAAAAGTTAAGAAGTGCATATATATATATATATTGTTTCTAGATTTGGAGTTATTTGTCATTTACTTTTAAATGCCTCTGGCTTACCTTGAAAATATCTTAAAAAGAAGTATTTGCCATTTTAAGAATCATTATTAGGTGATATATTCTGTGTGAGAAAGTATTTTTCCAGGTATATGTGATTTTAGGTACCTTTCTATGATCAACTTGTGCACTTCAACCTTAATTAATTTGCTTTAATACATGGAGTCCAAAAGAATCTACTGCACCAGTGTCCTGAGTCACTTCATTCTCTTCATTCAGATTTACTGATCTACATTTAGTGCAAAAAATCTAGTAACTAACAATATCTATGTAGCTCAGTGTGGATTTCAAATACAAACTCACTGACCTGTGAGCAAGAAACAGAGCTTGCTATTAACATGAACCTTATCGATGCATCCTAGGGCACATTAGAAAGGGTGTGGTTAGTAGGGCAAGAGAGGTTCTCCTCCCCCTCTACTCTGCCTTGGTGAGGCCGCATCTGGAATATTGCATCCAGTTCTGTGCCCCTCAGTTCAAGAAGGACAGGGAATTGCTTGAAAGAGTCCAGCGCAGAGCCACAAAGATGATTAAGGGAGTGGAACATCTCCCTTATGAGGAGAGGCTGAGGGAGCTGGGTCTCTTTAGCTTGGAGGAGACTGAGAGGTGACCTCATCAGTGTTTACAAATATGTAAAGTGTGGGTGTCAGGATGATGGAGCTAGGGTTTTTTTCAGTGATAGGACAAGGAGCAATGGGTGTAAACTGGAGCATAGGAGGTTCCACGTTAACATCAGGAAGAAGTTCTTTACTGTGAGAGTGACAGATCCCTGGAACAGGTTGCCCAAATGGGTTGTGGAGTCTCCTACACTGGAGATATTCAAGGCCCACCTGGACAAGTTCCTGTGTGATGTACTCTAGGTTACCCTGCTCTTGCAGGGGGGTTGGACTAGATGATCTTTCGAGGTCCCTTCCAACCCTTGGGATTCTGTGATTCTGTGATACCTAAATCAAAGAGTTCTCTAGTTTAAACTAAAATAGTGGAAATTTGGACTAGATATAAAAAATATTTTTTTAATGATGAGGGTGATTAAATACTGGAACAGGTTGCCTGGTGGGGTAGTAGATCATCCATACCCAGTAACATTCAAGGTCAGTTTGGTCAGGGCTCTGAGCAACCTGATCAAGTTGAAGATGTCCCTGCTCATTGCAGGGGGAGTGGACTAGATGAATTTTAAAGGTCCCTTACAAACCAAACTATTTTAAAATTCTATGTTTCTATTGTTACTACTTACTGCTAATAGGATAAGAATAGATGTTTTGTACTTGTCGTCAGTTGTCACAATCTTTGCTAGCATGAAAAACATGAAGATGCAAGCATTTTGCAAATATGTGGGAGTTTTTTTTCTGCATGCTTAAGAAGTCAGAAGTGCATGCAAAACTGTCAGAAAAGATGATTTTACTCTTCAGTTCATAGAATCATGGAATCATAGAATAGTTAGGATTGGAAAGGACCTCAAGATCATCTAGTTCCAACACCCCTGCCATGGGCAGGGACACCTCACACTAAACCGTATCACTCTAGGCCTCTTCCAACCTGGCCCTGAACACTGCCAGGAATGGAGAATTCACAACCTCCCTGGGCAACCCATTCCAGTACCTCACCATCCTAACAGTAAATAATTTCTTCCTTATATCAAGTCTAAACCTCTGCTGTTTAAGTTTCAACCCATTACCCCTTTTCCTATCACTACAGTCCCTAATGAAGAGTCCCTCACCAGCATCCCTGGAGGCCCCCTTCAGATACTGGAAGGCTGCTAAGAGGTCTCCACGCAACCTTCTCTTCTCCAGGCTGAACAGCCCCAACTTTCTCAGCCTGTCTTCATATGGGAGGTGCTCCAGTCCCCTGATCATCCTCATGGCCCTCCTCTGGACTTGTTCCAACAGTTCCATGTCCTTTTTATGTTGAGGACACCAGAACTGCACACAATACTCCAAGTGAGGTCATATCTATGATCATATCTGAGGTCTTTAAATAGGTCACATAGAGTGTACACAGAAGGCTTAACCAATACCATGCACATCAGATGTACTGTGTTGTGCTACTGTTTGTGTATGCACTGTTGTTGTATACATACAAACTCCTGAAAGTACATATCTCAGCTTTCAGATATGCTCATCTTATTGTCCATGCCATATAACACATCATAACATAGATCTTGAATTGCTCATGTCACCTTGGAAAGGCATATGCTTTTCCTTTCTTTGTTATTGGAAACTATTAAATATTCTCCTGTTCAGACTTGTGTAGCACCTTTTCCATGCATCATCATCTTCTGCTCCAATATAGCTGCCATTATAACAGAGCTAGTACTTTGTATTCTCATTATTATTCAATAACCTTGCTTTTCTGTTGAGCAACTGCCTTCTGTCCTTGTGTTTGATCTCTGAAATTAAGTCATTCTAACTAGAGGACCTGTTTTTTTTATGACTTTGTAAAATGTCACAGAAACATAGAATGGTTTGGGTTGGAAAGGACCTTAAAGATCATCTAGTTCCAATCCCGCTGCCACAGGCAGGACACTTTCCACTAGACCAGGTTGCTCAAAGCCTTGTCCAACCTGGCCTTGAACACTTCCAGGGATAGGGCATCCACAACGTCTGTGGGTACTGTCTGTCCCAGTATTTCACCACCCTGATACGGAAGAAATGGCATAAAATCATTCTAACAGCACAAAAATATAATCTCCAGTAAGGTACATCTTATCCAAATTTATAGTTCCTGAGATCTAGTTTTCTCTGCCATTGATTTTTTATAGAACATAAGACAAATTTTCTGTGATTTAATCTGCTCAGTTTTATTTTGGGTCGATAACTAATTCAATGAGATCCTTCTGAATACTTATTAGAGCATTGTTAGCGGTATGAAAATAAAACGTTACATGAATGCAAAGTATTACTATGTTTAGATGCTTTGCACCAGCCTGCTGCTCATTGATGTTGCTCACAGGCAAGAGTGAATGATATAAACTGTATTTGACAAAAAAGTCTTCAGCAATCACCAGGATTAGTGCTATGAAGGTACTAAAAACTAATGACAATGTCATTGTATTCAGGCTAACAGGCTTTGCTAAGAGGCAAGAAATGTTAACTTAGGTTTAGATCTGTAAAAAGACTGCATTCCAGTCATGGCTATCTGGTGTCTGGCTGCTCTGATATGCCAGAAGGATGAACATCTGACAATCTGCAGCAATGAAGCCTATGACCTCAAATATATTGAGCTACTAATGCTAATATGATTTATTTGGCTACTGGAATGAAGCTGATCTATGACAGACTGGCTCAGAGGACTTACTTAGAAAGCACTCTGTAACAACCTGCATCTATCCAGAATTGTCCATACACAAAGGTTTATTAATTCACTGCTCTTCAAGATCAACTGACTTTCAGATCTAACCTGTAGGGTTCCATTAAAAGTGCACTGTATTTCATACTAAACAGTTTGATTATTATTAGACAACTGTTGTGGCTTAAACCAAGTCCCCCAACTCCTGGAGAGTTAGGAAGGAGAATCCAAGGAATGTAGCCCCCACAGATTGAGATAAGAACGGTTTAATAGCTAAGGCATAACACAATGATAATAATACAGCCAATAACAAGCGACAAGAATACAACACCCCACCCGCCACCGACCCATAACTCACTCCACCCTGCCCGGCCGAGCATCGCGTGCTCCCTCCTCCATTTTTCTCCAGAGCTCTACCCCTCCAGCTCTCTCTCTCCCAGTATGCATCCTGGGCATCACGTGCTATGGTATGGAATATCTCATTGGCTAGCCTGGGTCAGGTGTCCTGTCTCTCCTTCCTCCCAGCTTCCCCTCCTCCACCTGGCTGGAAAAAGCCTTGAACAAAAACACCCTCAAAACATGCTCAACCCATGACAACAACATAAGCTTCTAAGGATGTTACCTAACCAATATCCTTCATCAGGCTTGATATTTTAAATAATCTCTTTTTTTAATTACTAAAAAGTGGTAATTAATAGACTGTTGAAGAACAACAAAAAAAAAACCCCACAAGTTCTTTTTTGTAAGATTTTATATTCAAAGGGCTTAAATTCTTCTGCTTTCAAAGATACAGAAAGAGTAAAAACACAGAGGAAACACTGCATTTTTTTCTCCTCAGAAATGACACTGAATATAAAATGCTAATTGTATATATATTTTGTGTACTTACATAAAAGTACATATTCTGACTACTTCATCATGACCAGTCATTTCTTCACTAATTTCTATTGAACAGTTGTCTAGGATGTATAAACTCTGAACTTCAGTATAACTTCTTGCATTTTTCTTATTCTTTCCAGGATCATGCATGTTATGAGTAATAAGGGTTCTACTTGTGTCTAAGACAGTCTTATCATCAGATGAAGCTACAGTTTCAGCAGTTTCCCACAAAAGATCTTTGCTGCACACTGTTTGTTTACACTTTATTCTTTATTTCTTCTTTGATACTTCCACTCCTTCTTTGTGGCTCTTGCAAACTGTTTTGGTTTGGTTCTTTTCCCTTAGAGATATATTAATTTTGTCTGTTTAGGATTGGTTTTGCTTCCAGATAACTGTTTTTATTTTTTTGTTTGTTTTGTTTTTTTTTTTCTGAATACATTATGGAGAAATTATACCATTCTGCACCTTAGAAATCACACATTTCTTTCTCTAAGTTTAAATCAAGTTCTTAATAGCCTTTCCCCCAATTTTGGGCCTCAGATTAATATTACAAACCTGTTTATTGGGGTTTTAAGTACTTTCAAAGTTCTCTAACTAGTCTCAAACACTCTTTTAAGTTTTTTTTTGTGGGTTTTTTTTTTTTTTTAGTTTCTCACGTAAGACCAATAAAATGCACATGCCTCATTCTCACCTGCCGAGGTGAGTAGCTCTGGAGAGAACACCTTCAGCAGCAGAGCGTGAGGAAGTCACAGCACCCAGGAGCCTCGCTCTTAACAGGAGGATCAACCAGGGGAGGCTCAGCCTTGCCCAGCAGCTGCAGCTCTGCTGACGCACTGGCTGCTTCACAGGGGCAGTGTTGGGACGGCACCGCCCCGAGCGGGTAACACCGCCCTTGGAATAGTGAGCACCAGAAGCACATCACGTCAGGGCGAACAGGTATTGCGCAGTAGCCCCGGCAGGCTGCAGAGGTGAGCTCAACCAGTGGTCACTGAGACAATGCTCTAGGAGGCATCCTCTCGGCAGAAAGCACAATTAACTCCTCTCTGCTGGCCCTCAGTGATACGTTTTAGTGGTGGTAATGGCTGGACTTGAGGATCGTAAAGGTCTTTTCCAACCTAGCTGATTCTATGATTCTTTATAAGACTTAAATTTCCTTAACTATCTTTACATTCCTTTTGCACTCTTCCCAATAGCTATGAATATAATGTAATTGCATAGTCTGGAGTTTTTACTCCTAAGTCTTCTATTTAAACCTTTTTTTTTTTTGTGTTATATTATTTCTTTGCTCCCATAGGTCCAATTTTCATTCTGACTCTACTGCTGATGCTCAATAGTGTCATTCTGGGCTTTAATTTACAAATTATAACAATACCAAATCCTTAATAAGATGACAAAAAGGGAGATTTTTGTCTTTTCAGCTGAAAATATGAAAATAGCTTTAGATAGTCTAGGATTTTGCAAAGGTTCTTTCTCTTCTAGTTCAACCAGTCTCTTGTGTACAGGTTATCTCAATAGTTTTCTGCTCCAGAACAATGCCTTTAAACTTTTCATCAGAATATATGGGTTTTTTATAGCAATATCTATTTAAGGCTATATAATAGTATGAAAAAATGACAAGCAAGTGCAGTAATAATATATACACCTATAAAAATAAATTTAAGCGTAAGACCTATGAGAATCAATGAAATAGGTAACAGTAGGTTACTGTTTTTTCCAAGGGAGAGCAAAGATTTTTGACCACCGTTTATTGGTATGCAATTTCAGGTGTGATGGAGGGCAGAAAAAAGCTGAACATCAAAAGGGTGCAAGCAAAAAATACTAAATTTTAGGGAGAAAGGTCTAGATGGAATGCACTGATAAAAATTAGGCTATGAAAGAAATCAGAAGAGTGGAATAATTTCACTTGAAAGTCTATATTAAAGGATGAGGAATGTAATGTAGTTCTTTCTCCAGTCTGCACTGCGGTTCTTAATAGTATATTCTGCAGCTGCCCTGTACACAGGACTCCCACTGATATTAATAAATGTTCTTTTCATAGAACTACTGCAGAATATGAATAGAAATCAAGAGAAGAAAACTTTTATTGTTATGCTCAGAACACAGAACTCTTGCCATCCTTACAGTGCTGACCTGTTCTTTCATCCCTTGATCACCTTAATCTGTCTGAATTTGACCTTTGTCTCATGGTTATATTTACATGGCATGTTATTTGCAGAATAACTACTGCTTCTTCCTATTTCTTTTCAATATCCATGTGTTCACATTTTCTCCATGACAGCTCTTGAAGTATAATTACAGTTAAAAAAACCAAACCAAAACACAAGCAACCACAATCATTATAGCCTTAGAAATTTTCATAATTTCCAAATACACCACAAAGTATCTTAGGATAATAAAGACTTTTGCTTTTGCAATCTTTGGTTTATTCAATGCTTCTTGACCTGCATAATTTGTATATGACAGAAGCACAGGGGGGTTGATATGGGAAGGGAACTTTAAAGGCTCCAACCCTCCTGCTCAAGCATGGACACCCAGGGCCAGTTGTCCAGAATCTTATCTGGGTGTCTTTTAAATATTTTCAAAGATGAAGACTCCACAACCTCCCTGGCAACCTGTGTCAGGGCTTAGTTACCCTCACAAAGTGTTTCCTGATGTTTAGAGGGAACCTTCTGTATTTCAGTTTGTGTCCATTGCCTCTTGTCCTTTTGCTGGGCATCACTGAAAAGAGCCTGGCTCCAAACTCTTTGCACCCTCCCCTTCATGTATTTATATAGATTGATGAGATACCGCCATGACCTTTCTTCAGGCTGAACAGTCCCAATGCTTCAATATCATTTTACAAAATCAGATTAAGGAGTGTTGTTAGAGAATTTGCAGAACATAAGGCAAATGACTTCTAAGAGTAATTTGGAACAAAATATGATGTCATTTAAAAGAAGGTATGATATGTTAATCAACATCAAAGGACTTGCATTTATAGCTCTATAGTGCTTTGTATATTTTTAGATCTGACTAAATTTTTAGGATTTCTAATAAATTATATTTTCATTATAAAAGGAAAGGGAAACACAATATTTGATTGATTGTATTTGAGGCATTTCGGTAACCAACTTGGATGATCCCTGCCATTTCACATATGACCTAACATACTCGGTAATAACAGGAAAGCAGATTTTCAAATATCTGTATGTAATTTCCTTCAAAGAGCAGACGACTAAAAAAGTTACAGGTAAAAGAGTGAAATTACATATTTTGTAGACAAAGAGGGTGAATGGAAATAAAGAATTTTAAAATTTCAGGCTACCATAATCTAAACTGACTTTGAGTCTAAAAGAAGTAAGCAAGATGTTAGATATTTAGGGGGGTGCTGGTTTTGTTTGTGGTTTTGTTTTTGCTGGTTTTGGGGTTTGTTTTGTTTTGTTTGTTTTGGGGGTTTTTTTTGTTTGTTGGGTTTGTTTTGTTTTTTTAATTGAAACTATGATTAAAACAACAGAAACAGAGACTATAAGGAATCCAAAGAAATTTCTGCTCAGAGGCACAAATAGCTTATTCCAAAGGCATAGCAATTAGTGAAAAGCCTTGGACTTCTCATCTAACTTCAGACACAGGCAGTCTGGATCTTTGTCTTTGATGTATTGTCACTAGGATTTATTTATAATCAATATAGAGAAGCAGGTATTTTTAGGATGTGATTTATCACATCTTAAGTAGACCTCTTCAGATAAATCACATATTGCAATTATCTGTTTTCTTTCATTAACTATAAGCAAAATCTGAGAGTAAATAGCTAAGATGCAGACTTTTCCATTTAATTGGATAAATCCCACAGTTGATAACTTTGGTGGGTCTTGGATGCTTAGAAATTTTTATGTTTTTTCCTCATCATTAAATAATGCAACATATTGATACGCCAAATTAGTCCAAGAAAGTCTGTGAGGGGCAAGAGGATGCCTATTAAGCTGAAAGGGGTGATTCCATTCACTTTGGGACTGACTCTGCGAATTTACTACTGAGACATATTGATTTGGCTATACTGAGCTGATTAGCTCATATTTTAGTTTTAACTGAAGTACTTGATGCAAAAAGAATGCAAGTTTTCTGTGGAAAAAAAATAATTAAAAAGTAATAATTTCTTATTCTCAAGTTTCTGAACAATACAGTAAGTTTTGAAAGAGTTCAGTGGTTACACACACATCTCTAATCAAACATACACACTCATACCCACACCCACTATCAGTATAGCAGAACACTAGAACCTTAAAAAAGACTAAAATACTAAGTTGTTTTCTTGTCCAAAACACCTAATGCAGTTTAGATATGCATATTATGCATACCTAAATACTCATTTAGGAATGCAGTTTAATGTCTACACCATATTTAAAACATGGCTATTTTTTTTCTTTAATTTTTACTTACATATTAGATTTCTTTAGTTCATTTAATTAAAATTTCACCGTTTATCAGCTTTTGAATGTCTGCTCTATTTCTATGAATATTTTCCTACTAATAAGAGAAAAGATTACATAATATATTTTCAGGATGAAAGATTATGTGGTTTATACAACTTCAAGCAATTCTGCATTTCTCATGTGGAAGCATTTGTTTGATCTTCACTAATTTGAAATAAGTAATTTAATCACAGACCATTTATAATGAAATACTTTACATTTATTGGTCCTCATTGTTTATTCATTGTAAATAGCAAGTTTTCCATGCAAGTATGTGTGATGTATTATTAAAAACATTAATTATTAGTAATGACCAGGCTGAACTACCATAAAGAATGTCCTGATGGATGCTTTATCTTCTTGTCACTTCCTGAAATCTTATCACTATAAAGTGGAGAGAGCCTCCACATATTTTATGTTTTAATTATTTTACTATATTTTTTAACATCTAATGTGTCTTTTGCATAGTTTTCATTAGTGTTTCTGTTCCAGTAACATAAATCACACATAATTACATTTTTATACAACTTTGAATTTATACCAGTAAAACTGAGTGACAAACTTGCTTTTATCCTTCAATCTGAGCTTCTTTTATATTCAAACTTTGTTTCATAACTGATAAGAGGCTTACTTGCTGCTGTGGAGGTCAGCAGTTTCAGCACTTAGTGATTATTAGCTAAGCAATAATTCACATTCACTCTTCTAGTGTCTCCTGTTTTCTATTTGGTCTTCCAGTCCCACTGTTAACTTTACCTTTTCTCTTCCCTCAAATCACTACTTCTAAAGGCTTATCATTGCCAAAAATGCTACTGAGTACTGAAACTTGTTAATTTAAAATCTCTTTGAAAATTATGTGATTTGGGAAGCACTGGTGGAAGTACAAACTTAGGTATTTTCATTCTAAAGTAATCAAAGATATTACTTCGGTGTTATTGCTAAAATGTCATATGGCTATTATTTAGTGGAAACTCACTGTGCTATTATTAACTTATAGTACATGAAGATAGCTTCAACCATGCTTCAGATTTTGAAATCAGATTTTCAGATTTGCCTTAGATCTTACTCTTTTGGTACTTCACCCAACAGCACTGAACTGTAAAATAAATGAGCTTTGATTGAAATGCAGTCATCACTGCAAGTTCATGGAAAGCCCCACTCCATGGTGTTAAAGAATCAGTGATATATTTCCACATCTGGTTCCACCAGAGCACCAAAAACTGAATGGATATGTTTAAACCTCATGGTGCCAAGGAGGGCCCAGAGCATACCTCATTCATGAGGCTGTAGTGAAGAGACAGTTGTACCAGGAAATACAGCAGGCTCTGCAAACCTCATAAAAGGACATGAATTTCCAAAACTTTGGTGAAAAGTTGCATCTACTATGCAGGAAAATATTTGAGGATAATCACCTGTTCTCTGTTGTATTCCAGGTTTTTACTCCAAGTACATTCCAAACTTGGAATACAGAATCACTTTTGGCTCTATCAGTGCTATGAGGCTTTATGCTTTACTTTTAAAAGTAAATGTATATTGTCTCAGTCACACACAAAAAGTTTTTAGAGATACGTAATTGATTATATTGGGGTCTTGGTACTCAGTGTCTGAATATAGTTTGAAGAACTTTGATAGCTGAAGCTGGGTCTCTGTTGTTAAGTACTGCAGCACTGCCGTTGTTCAGCTAAAGTAGATGGTTTTCAGTATTCAGTATTCCAGTATGCAAAACATCTGGTTTTACTCACAGTTGAAAGCAGTGCTGAATTACAATAGATGGGCTTCAGTACAGGTGTAATTTAGTTTACAATTATGTAGATGACTTAAAGTCCCAATCTCTCCTATAAATTTTACAAGAGGAGGTTGGAATGGAACAATGTTGTTGTTTGAACTATCTCCTGTATGCTTTCTATTTCTTTTATATATGTACATTAACAAGTTGATAAGGACTTTTCCATAGGTTTAGTAGCATCACAGATAAAGTATAGGAAAAAAAAATAGATAAGCTTTTCTTTTATTAATGCACAATACATAAAGTAGCTTTGATTGTATGATAGTTTTTCCATATGCTTTTGTATCTCAGAAGGTGTTTCTCCTAAAATTAATAGTTTGTACATTGTCTGCAAAAGCTTCCTTTCAGCATCTTTAGTGAAATGAGTGTTTTGCAGTAATAATGAGCTCCCATCAAAGTAAAAACATTTTTTTTTATTTATGTTGGAATTAATAATTTAAGTGTATAACATTTAAGGAAAGTTTCAAAATTAATTTTTTTAATTAATATTAGATTACTATTATTAATAAAACAGTAAATTTTATTACGATGACTGAAATGTAATGGGTTAAAACTTAAACAGGGGAAGTTTAGATTGGATATAAAGAAGTTCTTTAGTGTAAGGGTGGTGATGCGCTGGAATGTGTTGCCCAGGGAAGTTGTGAATGCTCCATCCAGGGTGGTGTTAAAAACCAGGCTGAACAGAGCCTTGGGTGACATGGTTTAGTGTGAGGTGTCCCTGCCCATGGCAGGGGGATTAAAACTAGATGATCTTAAGGTCCTTTCCAAACTTAACTATTCTATTATTCCATGTGTTGATGTGCATTTGAGCTTGACACTTTTTGAAAAGTGTTTAGATTTTAAACTTAAAAACTGTAAAATTATAAACCTTACAACTTCCTTTTTTATCTGAGATTCAAAGTTGTAGGTGACAAGTCTCTATGCTCTATATAAATGCATTAAATACTCTTCTTCTTCTTCTTCACTGGCTTCATTTTTCTAGGAAATATAATTTTGGTCATTCTTTTATTAAATTACTGCCTTGTAACGTCAGTCTGAAATCTGAAGAACAAACTTAATTTGCCCTTTACCAGGTATTGTCCTCTGTAATACAAATTCTACTTTATAAATAACACACACACTTTGCCATATGATACTACTAATGTTGTCTTTGCAGCTTTTTTTTCATCATTCGTTACTTTGATGAAGTGAATGATAAGAACATAAGCAGTGGCATTTGTTCAGGATGTGCCAGAAAGACCTGCAGTCTCTTCACTTCTTCACTGCCTACGTTAGCACTGCACAGTTAGGAGTAAAGATTACTAGAAAAAATGTTACTTTTAATCTAAATTTTATATAATATTCTGAATATCCTGTTTAATGACAAGGTATTATTTTTTAAACACTGCATCTTAAGGGAAAAAGTCAGCTTTAAAGGGGCTTCAAGGCAGCTGTTTCTAGGGTAAAAATACAAATTGAGGCATCTTCAAGGCTTTAGCCATGACATTTCAAAAAAGTAGTCCAAAACAGTTACCTCATAAGAGGAAAAGAGGACAATGAATACAATTAATTTCAAAATGCAGCTACATAGACTTACAGATGGACATACTGGACAAAGGTTCTTGTGAAACCAAGGGACTGCAGTCAACCCTCAAATGCTTTCCTCATGAAGTTCTTGTGCATTTGCTCCTGTATCCAGCTTGTATTTATTAGTCATAATATAGTATGCAGTAGAATATGCAACTAGAGTATGTGTCCAATACCTGCTAGTTAAAATTGGCTGGAACCGAATGTGTTATGCAGTATTTACAGTAGCTTTTATTAGTCTTTTTATTTTTGTCATGGTTTGAGCATGTTTTGAGGGTGTTTTTTTGTTCAAGGTTTTTTCCAGCCAGGTGGAGGAGGGGAGTCCGGGAGGAGGGGGAGACAGGACACCTGACCCGGGCTAGTCAATGAGGTATTCCATACCATAGCACGTGATGCCCAGGATGCATACTGGGAAAGAGAAAGCAGGAGGGGGGGAGCTCTGGAGAAAAATGGAGGAGGGAGCACATGGTGCTCGGCCAGGCAGGGTGGAGTGAGTTATGGGTCGGTGGCTGGTGGGGTGTTGTATTCTTTTCACTTGCTGTTTGCTGTATCATTATTATTTGTAGTAGTAAATGGCAGTAGGGGTTTTGTGTTATGCCTTAGCAATTAAAACTGTTCTTATCTCAATCCGTGGGGGCTACATTCTTTGGATTCTCCTTCCTAACTCTCAGGGAGTTGGGGGACTTGGTTTAAACCACGACAATTTTGACAGGTTTTCTTTAGACTGTCTTTGAGCAGTAACAAGTACTACAGCTTGCTTCAGAGAAAAACTTGTAAGAACAGAAAAATTTTATAGTGTCTTCTGCTTTCTCACATTTCCTGTAATTAAATGCATGTCAAAAAGCTTTTGTTACTAGTGGTACTGTCTTGTAGGAGTGCTTGATCTGTTTTCATCTTTGACAAAATTATTCATTGGCTAGTTTTCCACAAGGCAACAAATTCTGATTTTAAAAATATAGTTTTAATAAGTTGGAAACCTAATCACTTAAACACACTAACTTTAAAAAATGTCGCATCTGTTTGACTTAAAAGTAAATATCCTATGAATCTTCATTCTTTCAAGGAAAAACTTTGGTTTATTTGTTTTTGCTTTAATTTTGTTTCTTATTATGCCATGGGGGGGTGGAGGGTGGTGGTGGTATGTGTTTTGGTTTGGGTATTTTTTAGTATGAAACTCCTTTTTGTCAATATAAAGATTTCTTTTTCCATGGCAACTGTGTAAATATTTATGTTTACTCAGTATTGCAGCACTAGTAGATTGTTTATACCTATTTTAACTTTTAACATGGTCCAAATTTTTCGACAGCTAGACAGTGGGGGTTAGTAGCAGTGAATGAGAATGATTTCTGAACAATTTCAGAAGGTTTTCCAGGAAGTGCTTGCTTCCTGATACTGCAAATTTTCACAGAGATATCTGGTTAACTGCAGCATAAAAAGAGTACTTTTACAAAAAAGCTGGAGTCAAGTTCTGTTGCCAATTTACCAATGAGTGAAAAGAGGGTACTCTTCACAGAGTACAGGGCATATTGTCACTTCATGCATCTTTTTCTGGGACTCATGATAGTGCCTAAGTGGCCAGTAAAGAAAATTGCACCATTACCAAATTTGAACATGACTAAAATTCAGCCAGTTCAATCCCTGGTATGGCAATGCTCTACACCAACATTAACATGCGACCATTAGAAGACTATGCAGTGATATTTCTGTATGTGCCTGAGTTTTGGATTTTTTAAGCCTTACAGATAAAATACTTATAATAATCACATGGAAATAAATGTTTCTTGTTTGTTTGGAACAATGAGAGTTGCATCTCTACATCTGTACAATCCATTGAATTTCAGGGGAATGAACACCATCTGCTTTCCTGTAGATTTTCTTCGAGGCTAAGGATTTGGGGAAGGGACAAACTTTAACTTTGAAAACTGAAGATTTCGCACTTCACAAGCTGATGGGAATTTTGCCATTGATTTCAATGGCAATTCATTAATTAATTCTTTCCCTGATCCCAACAGCTTTTTCTAATTTGTAATTCAGCTCTTTGTTTTGGCAGAGAGTAAGAGATAGCTTCAATTTGTTTGTTTGCTTTTTTTTTGAGGTGAAGTAGATAGATTTTTCCAACTGCCTTACATTTGAAAGCAAATCACATCTGACATATCACAATCCCTATTCATGGCAAATTTTCCATTGCAAAGTTCTGCAAATTCCCTAGGAAAAGAAAACAGCTTCAAAGCCTTACATGGTTTTGACTTTCCTGCTAAAGGAACCCTCAGATGAAACACTCAGTTATTTCTTCTTCCACTATACTTCCTTTCTTTCAAATCACCTGAAATACATTATTGCCTTGTCATTCACCAGTTCCTTCAGGGCACTGGAAGATCTTTACTTCACTAAGAACTCTTTTAGCTTGTTAGTAATTAATATAATATAACATAACATAATGTAACATAATGTAATATAATGTAACATAATATATATCTGTATTATAATATGTATGCCTTTTTTATACAAATGCTATAGAACACAGTGAAAGTAGTTAGCTATAAATATAGAATCATAGAATAATTAAGGTTGGAAAGGACTTTAAGATCATCTAGTTCCAAGTCCCCCTGCCATGGGCAGGGACATTTCACACGAAACCATATCACTCAAGGCTCTGTCCAACCTTGACGTGAACACCGCCAGGAATGGAGCATTCACAACTTCCGTAGGCAACCCATTCCAGTACCTCACAACCCTCATAGTAAAGAACTTTTTCCTTATATCCAATCTAAACTTCCCATGCTTAAGTTTCAACCCATTACCCCTTGTCCTATCACTACAGTCCTTAATGAATAGTCCCTCACCAGCATTCCCCCCTTCAGATACTGGAAGGCTGCTATGAGGTCTCCATGCAGCCTTCTCTTCTCCAGGCTGAACCCCCAACTTTCTCAGCCTGTCTTCATATGAAAGGTGCTCCAGTCCCCTGATCATCCTCGTGGCCCTCCTCTGGACGTGTTCTAACAGTTCCATGTCTTTTTTTATGTTGAGGACACCAGAACTGCACACAATATTCCAATTGAGGTCTCATGAGAGCAGAGTAGAGGGGCAAGATCACCTCCTTCTACCTGCTGGTCATGCTCTTTTTGATGCAGCCCAGAATACGGTTGGCCTTCTGGACTGTGAGACCACACTTCTGGCTCATGCTCATTTTCTCATCAACCAACACCCCCAAGTCCTTCTCCACAGGGCTGCTCTGAATCTTTTCTCTGTCCAACCTGTAACTGTGCCAGGGATTGCTTCGACCTAGCTGTAGGACCTTGGACTTGTCATGGTTAAACTTCATAAGGTTGGCATCAGCCACCCTTACAAGTGTGTCAAGATCCCTCTGGATGGCATTCCTTCCCACCAGTGCATCAACAGAACCACGCAGCTTGGTGTCATCAGCAAACTTGCTGAGGGCACACTCAATCCCACTGTCCATGTCACCGACAAAGATGTTGAACAAGACCAGTCCCAACACCAATCCCTGAGGGACACCACTCATTACTGGTCTATAGCTGGACATTGAGCCATTGACCACAATTCTTTGTGTGCTGCCATCTAGCCAGTTCTTTATCCACCGAGTGGTCCACCTATCAAATTGATGTCTCTCCAATTTAGAGAGAAGGATGTCATGCGGGACAGTGTCAAACACGTCGCACATGTCCAGATAGATGACATCAACTGCTCTACCCCTGTCCATCAGTTCTGTAGCTCCAGCATAGAAGGCCACCAAATAGGTCAGGCAGGATTTCCCCTTAGTGAAGCCATGCTGGCTGTCACCAAGCACCTTGTTCCTTTGCATGTGCCTTAGCATGCCTTCCAGGAGAATCTGCTCCCAGATTTTGCCAGGCACAGAGGTTAGACTAACTGGTCTGTAGTTCCCTAGGTCATCTATTTTCCCCTTTTTTGAAAATGGGGGTTATATTTCCCTTTTTCCAATTGTTGGGAACTTCACCTGTCTGCCATGATTTTTCACATATGATGGCCAGTGGCTCAGCAACTTCATTTGCCAGCTCCTTCAGGACCTGCGGATGGATTTCATCAGGAACTTGTGTACATTCAGGTTCTGAAGATGGTCGCGAACCAGATCCTCTCCTACAGTGGGCCTACGGTCTTCATTCTCACAGTCTCTGCTTCTGCCTTCCAAGACTTGTGGGTGTGGTCAGAGCATTTGCCAGTGAAGACCAAGGCAAAGAAGTTATTAAGCACCTCAGCCTTCTCCAAATCCAGGGTAGCCAGTTGTCCTTATAGCTTCTGGAGGTAACCTATATTGTCCCTAGTCTGTCTTTTATTCGCTACATTCCTATAGAATCCCTTCCTGTTATCTTTAACATCCCTAGCCAAGTTTAATTCTAACTGGGCCTTAGCTTTCCTGACCTTGTCCCTAGCTTCCCAGAAAACATCCCTGTAATCTTCTCAGGCTGCCTGTCCTTGCTTCCACCTTTTGTAAGCCTCTTTTTTCCTTTGAATCTTCCTCAGCAGCTCCTTATCCATCCAAGGAGGTCTCCTGCCCCTCCTGCTGCACTTCCTTCTAGCTGGGATGCAACATTCCTGAGCTTGTAGAATGTGATCCCCCCCTGCCCTCTAGGGCTATATCCCATGGAACCTTACTAAGCAGGCTCATGAAGAGGTGAAGGCTGCTCTCTTGAAATCCAGGGCAGTGAGCTTGTTGCACGCTCTTCTCACTGTCCTGAGGATCTCGAATTCAACCATCGCATGATCGCTGCAATCAAAGCTGTCCTGGAGCATCACTTTTCCAACTAGCCCTTCCCTGTTGGTAACCATGAGGTCAAGCACGAAGCCCCTTGCTTTTAATTGTTCTCTTCCTCCTTTTTTCATTGCTGTTTCCCATCTTCCTGGGTTAGCAGCCTCCTTCTTTCCTACATGAGCTATAGTGGGAACTTCAGGCTCCTGCACAATCTGGGCCTGGAGCAAGCAGTGCTGCTTCCCCTCAGCTTTCCTGACATCTTTCAGTCCATTGACAGCATTCCACAGCTCAGCCTCTGCGGCAGGAGGACCTCCACCAGGGAGCACCAAGTGCAGCCCAGCCCATTGTGCACCCTCCCCTCACAAGACCAGTGCAGGCACTTTTTACACTGATCTCTGTACCGCAGCCTCCACTTCACCAGCTTTATCTGGGTGCCTACGCTGCCCATCGCTGGGGCAGCCAGAGCAGAGCTCCCAGACCGAGCCCTAGTCATAGAGCGAGTGCTCACCATCCCTCGCAAACTGCCCAAGCAAATTCCCCCAGTCCACCCTTATTGCCAGGTTCCTGATTGCTGGCAGGTTTTCACTCAGTCAGGGCTGGTGCCGTCCCTCCTGGCTCCGCCCCCTGTGAGTCAGCTGCTCGGTCAGCTGAGCTGCTGTCTCCTGGGCAAGTCCTGTCAAGGATTTGAGGCTCTCTCAGTGAGGAGTATAAATTCAGAAGTTTAGAAACTAGTTAGAATAAAGTAAGCCTGAGGTGATATAATAACAAGAAGAAAGTAGCATTTTTTTCTTTTCACAAAAACAGTTGAGGAAACTGAAGAACTGAGTGTGTTCACTACAGATGATGGTTTTCACTAGGAAGGGATTCCTTTTGAAAGAACTTCAATTTGGCTTCAAATAATTGTTGTGCTGATTAGTTTCACTAGTCATGAGCAGAAATTCTCATCCCTTTTTATGGAAATCATCCTGGTAGTGGAGCTAAGGATACTTGAGTCATACACCAGGGACAGAAGAAAGCATTAGCGTGCAGGTAAGACTGTACCTGTACAACAAAGTGCATCAGGGACAATTTCCTTTAAGAGTCTTCAGGATTAACAAGGTAATAAATTAGTTAATATGAAGCATTTATGAAAGTAATTAACTTTTAAAATAACATCACTTTCAAAAATGTCAAGGTTTACAATATCTCTTCAGTGATAGACAGTTAGAGGTTGAAAAACAAAAATATTTTTCCAAACTGTTGTGCCCTTTGAAACTATTTGCAATAATTTTTTTTTTTTTTCATGCTGGAAATTATGTTAATTACAATAATGCCTTGTAGCACACTTGGCACTTTCGTCTTTTGGTTAGTGTAGATTTTTATTTATCTAAGAATTTTCATATTGCACTATTTTTCAAGTTTAATTAATGGTGCTTTTTTACTTATGCGGCATCCATGGAGAATTTCTCGAGTTTTATGTTGTTCTCTAACCTGAATGGCAGGTTCTGTATTCTGCCATCTGTCTAGCTTTCCTGCTTGATACAGCTTCTAAGCGGTATTTTCAGAGTTGAGGACTACTTACAAGAGTGATGTTAAATAAAAACATGCATTTTATTTATTGGCTAATGCAAACCTATTTTTTCTATACAGCACAATAATAGACAAATAATGATGGTAGATTCAGTTATCATAATAATACACAGAAGACTATAAACATCATCAGAAACTGAGCAAGTCACATTTATTCCAAGCACAATACTGCCAATAATGCAAATTACCCTGAAAATTTAAAATAAATCTGTATCATAGAAGTGGATTGAATTTTTCTTTGATATCATACTTAAAACAATAAAACAAATTATTTTGTCAAGCAATGTGGTTTAAATATGTTGTTTGACATTATTGCAATCTACCTTTCCAATACTCTTTGCAAACAGTTGAAACACATCAGTTTTTAAAAATATGCAATACAGTACACAATACCAGATCAACTCATACACATAAAAAACACCCAAACCATCCAGAGGCAAATTCAGTCAGGCCTGCAGGCCTTCAAGAATGCTTAGGCTGAAATAACTCCAGAAAACCAGGCTGGTGGCACAAATTTTCTACCTTTGCACTAGCAGAGGCAGCTGGCATGTGTTACAGGATGCAATCACTCCCCACAGCAATCTTCTGCACTACTGCTTTTTATGTCTTCTTGCTTTCCTTGGACTTCACATTTGCATATCTACACACAGTCACTGAAGTCACTCACATAAAGATAGGTGAACTCTGTTTTTCTGAGATTTAGAATTGCTGTGTTAAGTTTATTTCAGCTCATCTAAGCATACTCTGACTTTCTGATGTGACATATGGCACTAAGCAATGTAGTTTGATGCACTGGAGGGAAGGGATGCCAGTGCCAACATTATGAAGTTCAACCAAGACAAGTGCATGATCCTACACTGAGTCAGGGCAATCCCAGGCACCAGTACAGGCTGGGTGGAGAAGTGATTCAGAGCAGCCCTGCAGAAAAGAGCTTGGGGGTGTTGGTTGGTGAGAAACTGAACATGAGGTCCTTTCCAGCTCTAACTATTCTACAATGTGTGGGCTATGTAATGTGTGTATTTTGCACATTATTATTTCTTCACATAAAAACTTCTCACAGAGCCCTGTGACACCTTAATGCAAATATATGTAGCTGAAAAGAGTGAAGTGGAAACCATGTAAATAATTCATCTAACAACAGAGGCTTGAATATCTGAATACGTTTAAAACAAAAATATAATATCTAAAATCTTTTAATATAAAAATTACTATGGGGAAGTGAGGATCCATGTATGCATTCTTTGGAACAATCTCAGAAAAAAAATAGTATTGTTGAAAGTATAGCATTAAATATTTGTCAACATCCTGAATTTTTATTACTCAATAAAATAAATTGCATAAGTGAACTGGAAAGCAGAGGAAAAGAAAAAAGGAAAAATGAAAAAAGCTTCAGGCTATGAAGGATGTGAGGGTTCTTTCACAAGTAACTACTCAAACACTTTGCCCTCACTGGTTGAAACTTTCCTTCTATTCCAGGTTAAAATGTTAGCTGACTAAGTGCTCATGTATTGTTTATAAAAGCATCTGGACATAAAAGCACATCAATTTATATGGGACTTTGATGTTACGTATTTCTGAAACCCTGCATTTGACTGCTTCTGATGCCTGATTCAGCCCACTGAAACTCACCTATATTTCAACTGCTCTGTGGAACAGTGCTTCTAATGCATATAGTCTGCAGAGAAAGGTAGATAAATTGGAAGATCTTTTTCAGTCAATGGCATTTAAGTTATTTGCACAAACATATAGAGATGGTATTTCTGCTGTCTTCTTAAGGTCCCTTCCCTCAGAGACCTTTCCATTATATATCTGTAGTTCTTCTAGAAAGGCTGTATTGTCAGACTTGTGAAATGTAGACTACAACAGGGCACACTAGTAGTGTAGACAGGGTAATAACAGAATATCTGAAAACATAAGGAGACAAGAAACTTTATGAAAAACTCAAAAAGCTACTCCTCCTTTGAGCCCCAGTCAGCAGTGGGAATGTCCAACTGCATGTAATTACTGCTTCTGTAGCTGCACACTGGGATTGTGTGTGAGCACCATGTGAAGTGTAATAATGTAATCTTATTAGTATAAACCGAGATACCCTGACTGTCATTCACAGGAAAAAAAAAAAAGAAAAAAAAAATGGAGTGAATAAGAAAATAAGAATTGTCAAAACAATAACAGTTGTAATAATTAACTTAAAGCATTAGTTCATTTGAAGAAATCATGAAAGAGGATTAATCATGCAAATATCCTATCCTAAATGTCATTCTGTTTATTTATGCAAGTATCTTCTTATATTCCTGTGTAATGCACTGGACATGTATGTTTCTGATTACACAAACACTTGCAAAGCTTACCAGATAAATCATGTGCTCTCTTCAAACAGCTGATAATTTATTTATGGTTGGACTCAATGATTATGGTTGGACTCAAAGTTCTTAAATGTTTTTTCCAACCTAATGTTTCTATAAACATCATGTGAAGACTGACTATGTGAAGAAAACTTTTTGGAACTGCTAATTAATATTCTACAACCACATTGAAACAGGAGAGGGAACATGGATCACTAGAGTTACTTTGTGGCATCCCAATACTCTCTTTCAATCCTGATAAATAATCATACTTTTACTTTTAAAATCCATGACATCACAGACACTAATGAAATATCATTTGGCAGGGAGGGAACATGCTGTTATTCTCGTTTTACTGATGGGTAATCTGAAATGCGAAGCAACTAATCCAAAATTAACAGGTAATAAAATCAATACTAGAATTCACCACTGTTTTGCTTGTTACCCTAAATCCTTGCTATCCGAAAACACAGTAGCTCAAAATACAATAATAGCTATAAAATCCTTGTTACTCCCTATTATTTTCAATACCTACATGACAAAGGGCAAAGACAATTCCAAACAATAATAATGTATGCTAAAGCAGCCCTAATGCCATGTTCAGATTCTGTGTAGCTAGCTTTTCACTCGATAAAGTTACTCCTTAACAACAGGTTAGAAATTATTGTGGAAGGCTGGGTGTTGGTTTTTAAATCATCTTAGCCATTCAAGTATTTAATAGCTATATAGCTATGAGAAAGATCAAAATAAGGTAAGCTCAAAATTGGTTGACTTTTGTATATGACAGGCATACTTCCGCAATACAGAAGCTGACCTAACACTTTACTGCATGTGGGTGAAGTGGTATCCTATTCCACATAGATTTTTCTATTAATTTTTTAATTGCTTTTCCACCTGTTTAGTGAGCTGAATTAGCTCACCAAGAAGTGAGACAAGTGCCAGAGCTTTCAAAGAAAAAAACAGATGCAAAATGATTATATTGAAATTTCTTGACAAGATGCCTTTTTTCCTACTTTTTCTAGCTATATGGCATATTCTAGAATTATATTGCTCTAATATATTTATTTAGACTTTAATTCTTACATATTTTGTCCATTTTAATAAATATATTTCCTTTGTTAATATGGTCTTCCAAGCTAAAATTGGTTCTGGTATATGTAAACTCTTGGAGGTAGATGTAGACTATAAAAGGTAACATTCAGAATGCATTTCCCTTAACTTCCCATTAAAGAAAGTTAAAGAAGCAGGCAGAAGATCAGATAATGCACTGTGTGAATTGAAAGGAATCTGTCCTTATTAGAAGCAACTGAGAAACTCATACATCAAAATAAAGTTCAAAGAGATTAAAGAATCACGTTATATCAAATCTATAATTTTGAAGTTTGAACTAAATAAGATGAACAAGGTGTCTTTAAGTGCAATTATATAAAATAAAAGTGAATTTGGAGAAGAAGTTGAACTAGGTCTGTTATATAAATCGAGTGTTTTATAATTAAACTGAGAATTCAGGAAAGCAACCTTGAAATTAAAAGGATTTAGGAACTTACAAATGACAAGACTGGCAGGTCATTAGCTTTATTACTCTTTGAGATCAGATTTATTTTTCACTTCTGCTTTTAGTGATTCTGATGCCTTTGAGAATGCTGCAATTTAAAAATACTCTGAAAAATCCTTGAGAGAGCACAAGAAAGTATTATTTATAGGGGTTACATGGTCCTTTATAAGGTATCTCTTGGAAAAGAGATGAAAAAAACTGTAATGTCTTGAGAAAAAACAGTATCTTACAAAACCCCAATATATTACAAAAAAGCTATACTACAAATATGCAATGAAGCCTGTAAGGAGCAAAAGCCTGTAATAAAAGCAGCATGCTGGGTGTCATCTATTGGAAAGAAAAAACCCCAAACCAGAATTGTTGAAATTATGATTTTTTTTTTTTTTGGGGGGGAGGAGGAGGAAAAACCTTCTGAACCTGCTTTCCCATTCCAAGATGCTATAATGTTTTCATTTCATTTTGTAACTGAGGCTGTTTCATACCTCACTAAAAGTTCCAAAATGGATGGTAGGAGTGTTCACATTTTAACCATACAAAGAAATATTGATGGATCTCTTTTATACAGGGGCAGATATGACTTAATATCTGCTTCACAATTAAGTGAACTCTGGAGGACTTCACGGTTCCACTTTTATCCCCTTTTTCTTGAATATACAGGAAAACCGCTCCAGTTTAGGCTATCAAGGATACAGCTTTTCGAAACCACATACACCTGTTCTGTCTTCTTACACATGCATTCATACTATGAGGTATAGTTTGAAAGATTCTAGTCTTTTTGTTTCTCAGATGTATTGCTGTGTAACATGTCTCCTATTTTAATTTTTCCCTGTTAAAATATATGGTCTGTGCTTAAATTATTGTGCTGCTGACACCATTATCATATATTCTGTAGGCTTAGAGAGTAAACAGCAAAATATTCTGTTCTTCAGAGGACATTTTATTATTTTTATGGGAAATGCTGAAGGTCTGTATTTAATTGCAAATGCCACTGATTCACAGATTGTAAAACTGCTAAGGCTGGTAACAGCAAGAAAAGTATCCCATTGCTGTATGTGTAAATGTCAAGTCAGCTGCTGTTGGGATAAAAAGTATGAACATAATCAAAGATCTCTGCATAGGGCTAAAACAAGGTGAAGATTGTGTATGGAGTGTTAATATCAGTGACTAGCCAGTATCTTGACCAGTGAAAATATATTGTTTTGTCTCCAGATTTTCCTCTAATATCGATGGTTTCAGAATTTGCCATGAGTGATATCTTGTAGCATCATACAGTAGGCAGTGATGTTTCACAAAAGGATAGTGACTCAACTAAAACAAGTGCCATTAGTTGGAAGAAAGTTGGCCATACCCAGTATCATCCCTAAAGAAAAAAATGTCTTTTTCTTGAAACAACACTGTCTTATGCCAACAATTCCTGCCAGATGGTGAGGAGAGACAAGTGAAGGCATATATTGTAATAAAGTATTTGTGGGTATTTCAGTTCTTTAGCAGTATGTTTTTACTGCCACCACCCTTTTATAAAAAAAAAAAAGTTATTTTTTTTGTATAACATAATTTTCTATCAAAACGTATTTTACAACTGAGGCCATCACACAAGTGATGGTGCCTCTGTGAGAAAATATGCAAGAAAGGGCAAAACACTTGAACAAGAAGTGAGGGAGAAAAGTGTAAGAAACAGCCCTGTGACACTAAGAAGGGAAGAAGGAAGGGCTAAAATATGCTCCAGGTGCAGAAGCAGAGATTCCCTTGCAGTCCCTATAGGAGATTATGGTGAAGGAGGTTGTCCCACTTCAGCCCTTGTGGAACTGTGGTGGAGCAGATTGCTACGCTGCAGCCTACGGAGGATCCTGTGCTGCAGCAGGTAAACATGTCCTGAAGGAAGCTGCAGCTTGTGAAGAGAACCAGAAAGCTGTCCTTGATCTTTACCACCTATGTGTAAATGTCTAAGAGCTACTAACTCTATTCTTTTTTTCCAGTTAGTATCATAGGTAAGAAGACAATACAGAATTTATAATCTAAATATTTGGTGGAATTTAGGTTGAGGGTCCCTCACTCATCACTCTCCAAAGGTTTAGTTACATATGAAATGAAATTCAGTATAAAGTTCTTAAGGCTTGGGGTTTAGGTTTTGTAGAAAATAAAGAGTTCAAATCATTCTTGTCACTTTAAAATTTTTTCTTTTCATAGGACAAAAAAAAAAAGAAATTACTATTTTCTAAGGACTTACTAGAATCTTTCTCCATAAAGTAGAGGTGGTAAGAATGTAAAGTATAATTAATCTGAGATGAGAATACCATTTAAGTACATCAGTTTTTGCAAGCTCTTTAGCTTGTAACTAAACTTTTAAACAGACCTAGAAAACAATGGTTCTATCTGACAACATCTTAGCATTCAGCTTTAAATAGCTCTATCTGCTTTACAGTTATGACTCACATTTTAGCTTTTATTTGAAAAGCAGTATTTAGGAATCAGATAATCTGCAATTCTGAAGCATTCCAGTTGTTGACAGTTTTCACTGTCTTCCAAGGGCAGGAAATAGTCTTTACACCAACACTGAAATAAATTACTTTTGAAAAAAAAATATTTTTATTTGTTATTTTCTGCCTATTCTAGCAAGCATAACAGCAGCACTACCACTGCTATGAATCTTATGATAAGCTGCCACTCATGGATGACAAACTTTCAGGGGTGGTATTTTATTTGCTCACTCTGATGGTGGCTGTTAACTCTTGTGCAGAAGAATCTGTAAACTGTTTTCACAGGAGAACACCTGTATTGCTTCACTTGTTAGTGGTCCAGATAGCTAAACTAGCCCTGAATTTCTGAGATCTTGCTGTGCTATTCCCCCAAACCCATTTGCTTCAAAATGAATTCTACTTTAGACCAAAGCCCTTCATTACTTCATGATTACACAAAGCTATTTTTCTTAAAGTTCAGAGTGTTACCGTATAACCACAACAACATATTCTAGTAAGTGATTATAACATAATTTCTGTCTCACATAGTTTAAATCACTTGGCTTTGGTGCATGGGTTATAACATCTGCAAGAAATGCAGTTTTCAGTAAATGTACACAGTGGGTAACTGGTTAAAAGTTTGTGATTCTTTCTTAATTTTTCTTTGGAATTTAGTTTTTGGTATTTCAAGTGTGCTTTTAGGAAAGCAATCAAATATTTATTGAGACATGCTGAGAGAGTTGGGGTTGTTTAGCCTAGAGAAGAGAAGGCTCCAGGAAGACCTTGTGGCAGCCTTCCAGTTCCTAAACGGGTCTACAAGAAAGATGGAGAGGGACTTTTTATAAGGGTGTATGGATAAGACAAGGAGTAATGGCTTTAAACTAGAACAGGGTAGATTTAAATTAGATGTTGTAAAGAAGTTCTTTACTGTGAGGGTGGTGAGACACTGGAACAGGCTGCCCAGAGAATCTGTGGTGCTCCATGGTTATAAGTGTTGAAGGCCAGGTTGGATGGGGATTTGAGCAACCTCATCTAGTGAAATGTGTCCCTGACTGTGGCAGGGGCATTGGAGCTAGATGGTCCTTATGGTCTCTTCCAACCCAAACCATTCTATGGTCCTATGGTTATTACCTGTACCACAATGAAGAAAAATAAACAGTATTCTGTGGTTGATCATCATAGAATCATAGAATCATATGCAAAAATTCTAATAGAAATAATAGTCTGAATCCCTAGTGTAGCACATCAAGGCTGTAATAAAGTCACAGTTCTTCAGGAGTGTATTTGTACTGTGCAGTAGCAGTAAGCACTTTTAGGATGGAGATAATGGCACAGGCTCCTGCACAAGGAAAAGAGTCAGGGCATTGGATTTGTATTTATCATAGTGCTATCAATAATTCAGAATTCTTCTATGCATAGATACAGAAAAACAGAACTCAGTTAAAGCATTTCATGACCTTTCCTAGTCTGAAATTTGAGTGGCTTAAAGGTAGCTTAAAGACATCTCATCTTGATCTGCGCTATGTGCTATAGCTGTTGGAAAGCTAATCAGGAGGGCACTTCTTTTACACTCATCTGTAGATGAGATCTGAGAAAAAGGAATTATCATGAATTATTATACTAACATAATGAAACAATGTGTATTGCTTTACGATTTAGCAAGAATAATCTTTCCTAAAAAAGGGA